>NC_138773.1:15743668-15828668 GCF_965119305.1 Pelophylax lessonae | reverse complement strand
CTTACAGATACAAAACATACTCTTAAAAAATGATACGTATATATTTGGCTTAGCTGTGTTTATAAATGCAAATCATTTTTTGAATTTAAAAAAAAAAAAAAAATGGCAAAAGTCAAGAACTGTGAATTGTTCTATTTTCCTTATTTCTGCTTCATCCCAAATGTTGTCTCTGATACCCCAGCAGAAGTAAATCCTGATGAAAGAGGAATGGGGGAGTCACCTCTGGAAGGATCACTTCAGTGGCAGTAGGTCCAATGTGGGGACATTTTGCTGAAAAAAATTAAATTAATAAAACAGAAAAATCTGTGTGACATTTTGATTGCAATGTAATTGTATTATCCACACGTAGATCTATTTATTATGCAGAGATTTTCCCCTGACATCCCCGTTGCACACAGGAGTGTATGCTGACTCTGTATTCATCTGAGATTACTCACATGGATCATCAGGAAATTAAAAATCTCTACAGAAAAAGAAATGTTATTTGAATGAGTGTATTCCCCCACAACACACACATCTACAAATATTCATAAATAAATCAACTTTTGCTGTTTTGTTTTTAAGTTTAAAATTGGAAGTTGTGATGGTGAAAGGAAGTTGGCAATACAGTTGTAAAATCTAGAAAAATTGGTAAAAGAATAAAAAAAAATATAAATAAATAAAAAGAATAAGTTTGGAAAACATGAAAAATTAAATATGATTGGAGAATAGGTAAAAAGACAACTTTGAGCGGGGGGAGAAGCGTGGGGGGGGGGATAGGGGAATTTAGGTGAGGGGGGGGGGGGTAAGTCGAAAAATGTGGGTGATCTACTGTTTTACAATGTGAGATGTATTTGTTCTTTTTTTGAATACAATAAAAAATAAATAAAATATGATTAGAACCAATTATTCTTCCTGGTTGGATCAGGGGTTATAGTTCCAAATTTTCTTCCTCTTTCTTTTTTTTTTTTTCCCTACCCCCGCCCTTTCCCATTTTTTTTATTTTATTTTAGATAAATATTATTTTATAATTTTATTTTCCTTAATTATACAGTATATTACTTCATTGTTTCTTGTTTAATCACATGTCATGTTGTGTCTAGTTGCAGTGTTTCCCTTTTTCAGCCGAGGCACCCTTTAAAATGATGGACAAAATTTCGAGGCACCCCCATTCTAAAATGTAAAAACTATTCTAATGGTTTTACACAGGGCTTTTTTTCAGCGGGAACGCGGGGGAACGCAGTTCCGGCACCTCCGATGGGTGCTGGAGGGTCTACTGATGCTGGCTGCTGGGAGATCTATTGTTGCTGGAGGGGATCTATTTTTGCATGGCAATCTATTGTTGCTGGTGGAGGATCTTTTGATACTGGGGGTTAATTGTTGCTAGAAGGGATCTACTGTTTAGGGAGGGGTTCACTGTTGCTGGCTACTAGAGAGTCTATTTATGTTGGCTGCTGGGAGATCTTTTGCTGCTGTTGGGGGTCTATTGCTGCTGGGGGGGTCTATTGCTGCTGTTGGGGGTCTATTGCTGCTGGGGGGGTCTATTGCTGCTGTTGGGGGTCTATTGCTGCTGGGGGGGGTCTATTGCTGCTGGCTGTGGGGGATCTATTTTATTGCTTTTCTTGTTATCATAACCAAACTCCATACATTCCAATACAAAATTATACTTGGCTCTATATTCTTTAAAAGGGGCTGTACTGGAAGCTGGGTAGGGGGTGGAACCAAGGGTCAGTGCTCAGAGGTTGTAAGGGGTGGAACCAAGGGTTAGTGCTCAGAGTTTGGAAGGGGTGGAACCAAGGGTTAGTGCTCAGAGTTTGGAAGGGGTGGAACCAAGGGTTAGTGCTAGGAGGTGGGTAGGGGGGCGGAGACACAAAGTAACTTAGAAGGGGGAGTTCCTGCACCTATTCTCTGAGAAAAAAAGCCCTGGTTTTACATAATGCAGCAACATCAATACACATAGGACACCCAAAGTTAGAGAGATTTATTCTTCCAAAGCAAATACACTTTTTCAAACTGGGTACTGACTAGTTTTCCAATGTTTCTCTTCTCCCTCAGTTTTTCTCCATCACTCAGCTAACGTGACCCTAACACCGATGGAGAGGGGCAGTGGAGGGTCAAACAAGATTGATATGCAGGGAACTGACATCCTCCTTATCAAGTGATGATGTCATTGGTCATTAGGCATTTGGCAGCTAAAAGGTTGTAATGGTGCACCATGAAAACCTGCGGCTTTGTGTAACTAAAAGGCAAGTTTCATCCACCCACCGGCTTGTATATATTTTTGGGGCAATTTTTTAGGCATTTTGCCAAGGCACCCCTGAAGAAACCTCAGAGGCACACCAGGGTGCCTAGGCACCCTGGTTGAAAAAGACTGGTCTATTGTAACATTCCATATACTGTATTACTATTATTTGTTGCAAGTGCCTCTTACTGTATATGCCTTCTTTATATTGTAATACTCCATAACTCTTAACCACTTGCCAACTGCCGCACGACTATTTACTGCGGCGGTCAGCCCCTCACAGGCAAAGCGACGTAGTACTACGTCGCTAGCCTGTGAGGGTCTAGGGAGCGAGCACGCGCCGCCGGAGGCGCTCCCGATCCCGCACGGTCACGGACCCCCCCGCGCGTGTGACTGGCGGACCCGATGTCTGACGGTCACTCACGATCGTCGGTGCAGAGGGAGAAAGGCAGGCGACTGATGTAAACAAGCCACCTGTCATTCTCCCCTGTGTATGAATGGTGATCATACGGTTCTACTATGTAGGACCGTTGATCACTGTTCCTACACCTCAAGCCACAGCCAATCACAGTTAGAATCACGCCCCTAGGGACACACATAACCCCTCCCTCTCCAAAAAAAAGTTAACCCCTTCACTGCCAGAGTAATTTTACAGTAACAGTGCATATGTATAGCACTGATTACTGTAGTAATGTCACTGGTCCCCCCAAAAGTGTCAAAAATGTCAGTCAAGGGTCCGATCTGTCCGCCGCAATGTCGCAGTCCCGCAAAAAAATAATCGCAGATCGCCGCCATTACTCGTTAAAAAAACAAAATGACAAAAATCTTTCCCTTAGTTAGTAAACGCAATAACTTTTGTGCAAACCAATCAAAATACGCTTTTTGCGATTTTTTTTTTTTTTACCAAAATATGTAGCAGAAAACAAATTGGCCAAAAATGTTAAAAAATTTTGATTTTTACATTTTTTTTTTTTGGGAATTTCATATAAAAAATGTGAAAAATATTGTTATTTTTGCCAAATTGACGCTCTTTTTTGTTTATAGAGCAAAAAGTAAAAATCGCACAGGTGATCAAATACCACCAAAAGAAAGCTCTGTTTGTGGGAAAAAGAGGACGCCAAATTCGTTTAGGTACAGCATCGCACGACCGCGCAATTGCCTGTTAAAGTCACGCAGTGCCTAATCGCAAAAAAAAAACCCTGGTTGGAATGGGGGTAAAATCTTCCAGGGCTTAAGTGGTTAAAAGAATGCACAAAAAAAAATGCTATTTATGTTGCAATTTGTTATCTGCTTGTGAAGCTGTAACATTTGCAAATAAAATTGAATTAAAAAAAGTAAAAAAAAAAAAAAAAAAAGGGAAAATGGCTTTAAGGATGATGATTTTCCCTCATGCTTTAGTGCGTTGAAAGTTATTGTTGAAAATAATTTAAAGACAAATTAAAGTATAGAGATGCCAAGAGCTGCAGTGTAAATAGAAAATAAACTAAAGAAACATTTTTTTTTAATGAATAGAACAGTTGATTTATCAATTAGTGCTTATATGCAGGTTAAAGAAAAACATTTTATCTGCACTTAATGTATATGTAAAGAGCTGTGTAAATACATGGCTCTATATATTTATATACAACATCTCACAAAAGTAAGTACACCCCTCACATTTTTGTAAATATTTTATTATACCTTTTCATGTGACAACACTGAAGAAATGGCACTTTGCTACAATGTAAAGTAGTGAGTGTACAGCTTGTATAACAGTGTAAATTTACTGTCCCCTCAAAATAACTCAACACACAGCCATTAATGTCTAAACCGCTGGCAATAAAAGTGAGTACACCCCTAAGTGAAAATGTCCAAATTGGGTTCAAAGATTTTGTGTGGCCACCATTATTTTCCAGCACTGCCTTAACCCTCTTGGGAATGGAGTTCACCAGAGCTTCACAGGTTGCCACTGGAGTCCTCTTCCCCCTCCTCCATGATGACATCACAGAACTGGTGGATGTTAGAGACTCATCTGCCTTCTGTTTGAGGATGCCCCACAGATGCTCAATAGGGTTTAGGTCTGGAGACATGCTTGGCCAGTCCATCACCTTTACCCTCAGCTTCCTTAGCAAGGCAGTGGTTGTCTTGGAGGTGTGTTTGGGGTCGTTATCATGTTGGAATACTGCCCTGCATCCCAGTCTCTGAAGGGAGGGGATCATGTTCTGCTTCAGTATGTCACAGTACATGTTGGCATTCATGGTTCCCTCAGTGAACTGTAGCTCCCTATTGCCGGTAGCACTCATGCAGCCTCAGACCATGACACTCCCTCCACCATGCTTGACTGTAGGCAAGACACACTTGTCTTTGTACTCCTCACCTGGTTGTCGCCACACCAAATTTAACCCACCTGCTCCCCATTCACACCTGGGACCTTGTAACAGTAACGAGTCACATGACACCGGGGAGGAAAAATTGCTACGTGGGCCCAATTTGGACATTTTAACTTAGGGGTGTACTCACTTTTGTTGCCAGCGGTTTAGACATTAATGGCTGTGTGTTGAGTTATTTTGAGGGGACAGCAAATTTACACTGTTATACAAGCTGTACACTCACTACTTTACATTGTAGCAAAGTGTCATTTCTTCAGTGTTGTCACATGAAAAGATAGAATAAAATATTTACAGAAATGTGAGGGGTGTACTTACTTTTGTGAGATACTGTATAACTTATTGGCGAAAGCATGCACCCTGACCTCTATGCTTTGGCCAATGAAATCATCTCTGCCATAACTGGACAAAAGGCAGGCTGCCTTTAGCCAATCATGGCTCAGGGGCTAAGTACACGCCCCCGCTATGTAAAGGCTGCTCGCACAGCTGCAGCGAGTAGTGTGATAATTGTATGGGCGAGATAGGAGACAGGAAGAGGAACGCGTTTGAGGCAGGGAGAGTTATAGTTAGTTATTTTGCAGTTTGTCAGACAGTGCAGTGAGACATTGCTAGCAGTGACTTAGGGAGGGAGAGGATCATGTTTTTAAGGCAGTGAGAGCAAAGTGATTTCCAGTTTTTCAGACGGTGCAGTGTAGTCTAATTAGAGACATTGCTAGCAGTTAGGCAGGGAGAGAGATTTGTGCTTTTTACAAGTTAAAAGACCAGTTAGTGAAGTATATTCAGTGGTGCAGCATAAACCATAGACCATAGACCATATATTGATCTCTATCTATATATAGGGCAAAAGATTAGATTTTAGGTAATTGAGTATCTATCGGTCACTTGCGTATACCCTATAGTGATCTGATCTCTATCCATATATAGGGCTATTGATTAGATCATATTAGGTCATTGAGTATCTATCGGTCACTTGCGTATACCCTATATTGATCTGATCTCTATCTATATATAGGGCTATTGAATAGATCATATCAGGTCATTGAGTATCTATTGATCACTTGGGTATACTCTATATTGATCTGATCTCTATCCATATATAAGGCTATTGAGTAGATCATATCAGGTCATTGAGTATCTATCGGTCACTTGCGTGTACCCTATATTGATCTGATTTCTATCTATATATATATAGGGCTATTGAGTAGTAGGGATGATCAAACTTTTCAAAAGTTCGGTTCGACCAGAACACCCGAACTTCCCGAAAGTTCAGCCCCAATTTCAGAACCCCATTGAAATCAATGGGACCCGAACTTCGGTAATCAAAAAACACCATTTTGAAGCCCTAAAACCCAATAAATGCCCCTAAAAAGTGCCTAGGGTTCTGGGTCATGCCCCAGGGACTATTAATCACACAAAAAAAAAAAAAAAGTTCTTAAAAATTGTCATTTTTGATAGAGAGCCAATTATTGAAAAAATTATTGAAAATAAAAAAATGAGATTTCTTTGGATTTAGTGTCTGGGGGGTCTAAAAAGTGTACCTGTGAAGTTTCAGCTCTGTAGCATGTCCAGAACCAGAAAAAAAAAGTTTGTTTGTATTAGAATTAATATAGAACAGGCATATGGCTCCGCTATTTTCACACCTTGCCCGCTTTGTAGCTGGCGTTTTTTTTGGGCATTTTTTTGGGGTTATTGGAGGCAGGAATAACATCAGAACTTCTGTGTAGGGGTATATACACACACACATGTATGTATATATACACATACACATATATAGGTGTGAAAGTAGCAGAACACTATGCTTGCGCTAATGAAATAATTAACACCCATATGGCTTCTCCGCTATAACACCTATATGTGTGTATGTGTATAAATACATATAAGTGTGTGTGTATATATACCCCTATACAGAATTTCAGATGTTTTGCCTGCCTTCAAAGACCCCCAAAAATGCCCAAAAAAACGCCTGCTGCAAAAACACACCTGGGCGCTGTTCTTCTCACTAAGTTCTCTAGAATGCACTTTACGAGTATTAGTAATCCAACATCCAGCACAAAATTGATCATCACTACTCCGAGGCAACCTGCTGTTTCATTAGACCTTTAACGAATTAATGAATCATGCTGAATTAATTGGTTATTTTCATTATAATTTCTTTCGTATTAGTTGATATTCGTTTTTTTTTTTTTTTTTTTTATGACATTCTGCATCTGAATGTCCGAAAAATACAAAATATGTCAGAATTTTGATTCGTTATGAAACAAATTGCACATGTCTACCAATCCTTCAGCAGGCAAACTCACCAAATTGCACTGACTCTCTACATTTAGATTGGCATATAGAGCTCAATTTTTCTATTAGGGTGGACATCAATATTGTTTTATTTGCATACATATATGTGTGTATATATGTGTATACATGTGTGTGTGTATAATATATATATATATATATATATATATATATATATATATATATATATATATATACATACACACATCCATACAGGTTCATTAGTACACCCTTGGTGAAGTAGAAGCTTATAGATAAACTCCCATGGTTAAAAAAATAAAAAAAATAGGAATTTTAATATATTTTTAAACATTTTAAAGGTCATTTTTTTATGCTTAGAGTTTTTTTAAGTGTTTTTATATTTTTATTGCCCAAAAAAATGCTTTAAATACAATATAAAAAGAAAAAACTACAGTTAAAGGAGATGTACAGGGAAAAGCTCGTTTGGCTGTACATTTCCTATGGATCACAGGAGTGCGGTTCGTTTTGCACTCCTGTGAACCCTTTTCAGCAGAGAGTGGGCTGATGTCCGCTCTCTGCTAACATCACAGATGTCGGTCCAGGAGCGTCATCATGACCACAGAGCCAGGATACACCTGGGGCCTGGACTGACACCTGGCTCAGCCTCTCAACTGAGAGCCTGAGCCGACCACTTCTCACCCCTCCACAGCCCAGTGCTCCAATGAGAGAGGATGGGCAGAGCAGAGAGCTGCTATCTGACAGTCAGCAGCTCTATACTCGGGGAGCTTTCAGAACCGAGTGATCGGCGGTGTTCGATCGCTCGGTTATCAGTGCAGAGGCGCCGGGGGATAGATGCAGAATCCACCTAGGTAAGTATAAATGGGGCTAAAATGCCAAACCCCACTAAAATGCCAAACCCCATACTTCTCTTTAAAAAAAATATTAGCAGATCCCATGAAATAAAGAGAATATTGAATATATATATATATATATATATATATATATATATATTTTTTTTTTTTTTTTAGATTGGTATATTTTTTTAATGTATGAAGTAGGGATATATTTAATAAATAGTATTGAATTTATATATATATATATATATATATATATATATATATATATATATATATATTTTTTTTTTTAGATTGGCATATTTTTTTAATACATGAAGTATGAAGTAGGGATATATTTAATAAATAGTGATAGTTGGGTAAAGGGAGTAAATTTAAATGTAGTTTCATATGAATAGTAATGTATGAAGATAGATCATAGTTGTTGTGACATCCTCACATCCATATACTGTATGTCCAACTAATCCCTTCTGGCAATATCATATATGGTTACTCAATAATTCACCTTCTGTAAGGATCATTTTTTAAGGATGGGATATGAAAGTCTTTAGTCAGCTGTGACTCTTTGGAAAAAGACCTCCTATTATTGTGCATTACAAACTTTAACTCTGATAATATAAGGGAGACAAAGGGCATCTTTGCTTTTAAATAGGGTTTTTTGTACTATAGTATTTTATATACCGTATATACCCGAGTATAAGCCGAGTTTTTCAGCATGTTTTTTCATGCTGAAAATGCACCCCTCGGCTTATACTCGAGTCACTGACTGGAGAGTCTTTTTAAAAATGGCGCCGCTCGGCGCCGACGTGTCACTGTGCATGTGCCGCATGCCCGAGAATAGCCGAACACCCGAGCATCGGCAGCGCATTTGCAGTGACGTATGACGGCGTCGGGTGGCGTGATTTTTAAATAGAAGACGGTGCCTCACCGACAGGTAAGCGAGACATTCTCCTGTACCACGCCCGCAGCACTGCATCTCCTGTGCCATGCCTGTAATTACTGTGCCATCCCTATACCTACTGTGCCATCACTATACCTACTGTGCCATGCCTGTACATACTGTGCCATGCCTATACCATCACCTGTGCCATGCCTATACAATGCCTGTACCATGACCTGTGCCATGCCTGTACCATCACCTGTGCCCTGACCTGTGCCATGCCTGTACCATCACCTGTGCCCTGACCTGTGCCATGCCTGTACCATCACCTGTGCCCTGACCTGTGCCATGCCTGTACCATCACCTGTGCCCTGACCTGTGCCATGCCTGTACCATGACCTGTACCATGACCTGTACCATGACCTGTGCCATGCCTGTATCATGACCTGTGCCATGCCTGTACCATGACCTGTGCCATGCCTGTACCATCACCTGTGCCATGCCTGTACCATCACCTGTGCCCTGACCTGTACCATGCCCTTACCATGACCTGTGCAATGCCTGTACTATGCCCACAGCTCCTGTTTTGTGTCTCGTGGTGGTCCAGTTGGGTTCAGTAGCTGCTGCATTTTCCACCCTAGGCTTATACTCGAGTCAATAAGTTTTCCCACTTTTTTGTGCTTAAAGTAGGGGTCTAGGCTTATATTCGGGTCGGCTTATACTCGAGTATATACGGTAAGTTGTTTCATATAGGGGATAAAGAGATAATGAGATAAATGCAGTTTCATTTTTTTTATAGTAAAAGTATGTAATTCATTTATGTTGCAGCCTGGCAAACATTTTATTTTTTTGTATTATCACGAATAAACTTATATATTAGAGTTAGTCAACAAAATGTTCATATAATTGGCTGAAATATTAAAGCTTCATGATGGAGAAAAAATAATTTTTTGTAAAAGTAAACAAATACAATTTTTTTTACCATGATGAATATTCAGTAATTGTGATTAAATATATATTTCCTGATACTTTCATAATGTCTCTTATTACATGTAGAATGTACACTTGTGAAAGATGTTCGTCAGCCTCCTGAAGAAGCCATTTCAAGATGGTGAAACATGTTGAGCAGACATAATCAAGTGCCGTCTCGTTGCTTTTATATGTTTTAATCAAACGAGTCTTTATTGTACAAGTATCCGTAAATAACAGTAACAGAGGAATGCAGTGAATCACAGTCAATGAAGTGAGCAATTCAAGGTACATCTGAACATAAGTATCAAACAGGGCGTAATAAAATAAAAGAACAAAAACAAAACACAAACATGAACAGTGCGAAAAGTACGTCAAGGAGGCGTCTCCTGTGTGGAACCAAGTCCAAATATAAAACATGAAGACCGAGGCATACAATAGCTGGTCGACAGACCACCTGCACAGCACAACATAAGAGGGGAACCCAGACTAAACACACGTTTCCGGGGCCTGCGTCCATCTGTCCCATATCTTATTAAATTTTGTGGGGCAACCCCGATGCGTGTACAACAGCTTCTTGTAGGGCACAACAGTATTAACTTCCCTAAGCCAGTCATGAAATGTGGGGGGTCTATCACGCATCCATCGGCGCGCTATCAATTTCCGGGCGGAGAATAAAGTTTCGTGCAAGAATATAGTAGTAAATTTATTCATACTGGTATCAGGAAAAATTCCCAATAAGCACGGTTTGGGGAGCAGGGAGAGGGGGGAGCCCATAGTGTCATGAAGGAATTTAACTACCTGAGTCCAGTAACCCTGGATTTCGGGGCAGCTCCATATCAGATGATAAAAAGTACCCCGCTCTCGGCTACACATAGGGCAGGCGTCCGTGGCGTCTCGTCGGTATTTG
The DNA here is from genome assembly GCF_965119305.1 of Pelophylax lessonae. NCBI lineage: Eukaryota > Metazoa > Chordata > Amphibia > Anura > Ranidae > Pelophylax > Pelophylax lessonae. The sequence goes on along the minus strand of NC_138773.1, from coordinate 15,818,221 downwards.
GCAGTCAGCAGGGGGGTAAGGTATGCCTTATGTAAGATGTAAGTCTGGGTGAGTCGGTCGGACAGTTTAGGGGAGACTAATTTACAGGCATCCAGAGCGTCACTCCACTCGTCATCCTCCAAGGGACCCACATCCTCCTCCCACTTAGTCTTAGGTGCATACGCAAGGACCGTGGAGGCCGGCTCGTGTAGCATAGTGTACAATATCGAAATAAGATGACTAGGATTCGAGCAACTGACCACCTCAAGTACTGGGACCGGGGGCAGAACCGGCACCGGTTGAGGGAATTGCGTGTGGAACGCATGCCGCAGCTGAAAGTACCGGAAGAGCATAGTACGCGGGAGGTGAGATCGAGCGGCCAGGGACTCAAAGCTCCTAAGCGTCCCATTCGCAACGATATGGGTCAGAAAAATAATACCGTGTCGAACCCACACATGCACATCAGGGATAGTTCGGAATTCAGGGAGGGACACGTTGTTCCACAGCGGGGTATATTCATGGAGCCCAGGGAGAGCCAGTTTGCTGGAGACAACGTCCCACAACCTCCTGTATTGGTATAGCATTGATGCCCGACCATCCCTGTGATCCGCTCCCCGGATCCCTGATACAATAAGAGAAAGGGGGTCTGTGAGTGCATGGGTCCGAGTCGGTGCCAGAAGTGCCAGAAATCTATCCCTATCAGAGGAATTATAATGGAAAAAATGAGACAGCTGCGCTGCAATATAATATAAGTTAAAATCAGGGAGAGCCAAACCACCCAAATTGGTAGCGTTCTTCAGCTTCCGCCAGGACAATTTGTGCCTGGAGGTTCCCCAGACAAACGGTTTGAGGAGAGACTCCAGCTGGAGAAAATAACGGAGCGGAAGATAAATTGGGGAATGCCACAGCACATAAAGCAATTTAGGAAGCAACACCATTTTTATCAGGTTAACTCGACCCATCACCCCCAGCGGTAGTCTAGTCCACGTCTGAGTCCTCGCTTTAATCATAGTAAGGAGGGGTAGCAAGTTGTCCGACACATAGTCTGTCGGCCTCACCGTGACCTGAACCCCCAGGTATTTAATGCGATCTACTCTGCACAAGGGGAACTCGGGATTAGAAGGGAAAGACGAAATATCGTCAATAGGTAAAATCTGGGACTTGTCCCAATTGATCTTCAGACCAGAAAACTGGCCATATCGACCAATCAGGGAGAGTGCAGTATTCAACGAGGGCCCCGGGTCAGCGAGAAACAGCAACGTATCGTCAGCGTACATACTGATTTTCTCCTCCAGGGGCCCAACGCGGAGACCTCTGATACCCGGGTGATCCCTAATAGCAATAGCCAAAGGTTCGGCGACCAGGGCATACAATAGTGGTGACAGAGGACAGCCCTGGCGTGTCCCTCTACTCAGAGGGAAACTATCAGACGTCCAGCCGTTGGCCAGCACCCTAGCCACCGGGGCCTGGTAAAGAACCTGCACCCAGCGGACAAACCGCGGGCCAAAGCCATAGCATTCCAGACATCTCCATAGAAATCTCCATTCCACAGAATCAAAGGCCTTGGCCGTGTCTAAGGACACAACTACCCTGGCTCCCACATTGTCATGAGTGGCCTGTAAATTCATGAATAGCCTTCGCAGGTTGAATGAAGTATTGCGGCCAGGCATAAAGCCCGATTGATCAGTGTGTATTAACGAGAGAATAATCTTGTTGACCCGAGTAGCCAATATTTTCGCCAGAATTTTAACGTCTACCTGGAGGAGAGATATCGGCCTGTAGGACTCAGGTCGTTGCGGATCCTTGCCAGGCTTGGGTATCAGGACCACCAGAGCCTCCCGCATGGACGGGGGTAGGGAAGATGTCTCAAATATATCCTCAAACAACGCTAGTAGGCGTGGGGCAAGGTCTTCAACATACATAGAATAGAATTCTATCGGGAGTCCATCCAGGCCGGGTGACTTAGCCCTTGAGAACTGTGCTATGGCCTCCGAGACCTCCTCCACCTTGAGCGGGGCCTCCAAGGACTCAACCTGCTCGGCAGTCAATTGAGGAAAGGTCACCGAGGCCAAAAAGGCGTCCATGATAGAATCATCCGCCGGGGCCGTGGAAGTATAGAGGTCCTGAAAAAATGCCCGGAAGGCGTCTGCCACCAGTTTTGGGTCAGCAATTAGGGTTCCCTGCGCGGAACACAAACGAATCACCACAGGGGGCCTATCCTCACAATGAACCAAATAAGCCAGGAGTTTACCCGCACGCTCCCCGTGTTCAAATAATTTCTGTTTCTGGAAAAACAGCTTCCTACGGGCCCTATCATACTCCAACTGTGTCACCACTCTAGTGGCTAGTTTATACTGTGCAGCTCCCTCCTGCATAGGAGCCGCCTGAAAGGCCCGCTCCACCGCGGACAGATTGCTCAGGGCCCTGTGATAGCTCTCCAAAGAGTCGGATTTGAGTTTGTTAATTGCAGCCGTCAAGTGGGACCGGACATGGATCTTGAACGTTTCCCAGACCACTAACGTGGACGCAGAGTGAATATTGTCTGTAAAAAACTGTCGCCAAACCGATGCTAGATCCGCCTCCACTGGGAGAAGCCCAAGCCAATGGGGGTTGAGCTTCCACGCTGGGAGGGGGCGGTTACTGCCAAAACCAATCTGCACCCAGTAGGGGCAGTGGTCCGATAGCCCACGAGCCGAAAACCCAGCATCCACCAAACGTGGGAGGAGGGAGGGGGAGACCAATATAAAGTCTATACGAGACATGGACTGACGAGCAGAGGAGTAACAGGAGTAGGCCCGGCTGTCGGGATACCTGGCTCTCCAGGAATCAAACAGGTTAAATTCCGTCAATAGTCTAGCAAATCTGGTCGTGGTAGGCAAAGGGGATGTCGGAGCTGTCGTGTGTAATCTGTCAAGGGAGGGGTTCAAGGTATTGTTGAAGTCGCCCAACCAGATCACCGGAACATGGGGGTTAGATAACATGAAGTCTAGGCCTTCAGTAAGGATAGTGGATGAGAAAGGGGGGGGCACATAAAACGCCATGAGCAGGAAGGGCTCTCCGCATAACAACACAGAAAGAAAAACGTATCTACCCTGAGGGTCTACTAGGGATCCCCGAAGCTCAAACTGCACCGATTTGGCCACTAAAATCGCCACTCCCCGGGAATGGGAAGTAAACATGGAGTGGAACGTCCAGCCGATCCACGGGCGTCGAAGCGCCATCTGAAGACGGCCCTCCAGATGGGTCTCCACCAGCACCACCACATCCGCACGCTGGCCCTTAAGATAGGCAAACACTGCAGAGCGTTTAATTCTATCGCCCAATCCCCGGACGTTCCAGGTAAGAAATTTAAGTTGAGCCATCAAGTACTAGGAAAGATGAGTGGCATAGGAGCCTCGGGGGACCCGTTCGACGCGACATAATAAAGGTCATAAAGTGCAGTAAATGAGTAGCCTCGGTCAGGCAGGCATATAACTGTTCCTGAGATAGTGCATCCACACGTAAAAAACAGATCAGAATATTCGATATACATTCCCATAGACATAAAACAAAAATGAACAATAAAGAAAACAACAACACCCCCCACCCCGCCCTGCACCAACCCAAACACGTGCGGGCATACCATTTCCCAGTCCAACCACAGTAAAGACCGGACCTGCAAAACATAGAAACATAATAACAGCACGAAAGTAAAGGAGACAAGCAGGTCCAGTATTTGGCCCAGAGGAACAACAATCTGAGCATAGGCCCCCACTGACCACACAGACAGTGGAGGGGTGGTTGGCGCGTAGCTCTGTCACTCACAGAGCTTGCGGGCGAAACTTCGCTGGGTAGCAAAGCACAAGTGTAGGAAAATACTAGAGAACCAGAAAAAAACACAGAGACAAAAAGAAAAGAGGAAGAGGGGGAAGGGGAGGAAGATATACAGCCTAAAGTCACATAGAGCCAGAAAACCAGCAGAGAGGAAAAAGGGGAAAGAAAGGGAGCCAGAAAGGGGAACATGTATGGTGAAAGAAGAGACGAGAGAGAAAAAAAAGGGGGGAAGAGAAAAAAAAGACCAGGGCTCGCCGGCCATAGTCATGGATAGCAGCATCCGGAAGGATAACTCGAGACATCTAAGAGAAATGTAGAGAAGTCAGGGATAGTTCAGAAGGCAAGAGATGGCAAGGATCAGGAGGTAGGGACGGAGGGAGAATGCAGGCATAGGAGGCAAACGAGTCACCATGGAGAACAGCAAGGTCCTCCTCCAGACTGAGTAAAAACCGGAGAGATGACAGGTGGCCGGAGGGTGTATAAGTGAGGCATGTCCATTCAAGCCAGTGATTTCACAGCCACTCCGCAGACGGAGGTGCAGAGCCTCCCTCCATACTGTAGACCAACAGGCAGTAAAGGATATTGGGTAGAGAACAGTCACCAGCAGGCATCAGGGGTAAAAATCGTGCTGGAAGGGAGGTCAGTTCCGAGTGTCCAGGTGTTCCAACCATGATATGACAGCCTCAGGATCATCAAAAAATTGCACCCTCCCCTCCCCCTCAACCCGCAGTCGGGCAGGGAATAGCATAGCATATTTGATATTCTTGACGCGAAGTCTGCGCTTGGCCTCCAGAAAGGTCTTGCGTTTCTTCTGTACCTCGGCCGAGAAATCGGGGAAGATTGCAATCCTCCCGTTCCCAAAGGGGATATTGCCCTTTTCCCTGTTTAGGCGCAGAATGGTGTCTCTATCCCTGTAGTTAAGCATCTTAGCAATAAAGGTGCGGGCAGGCGCCCCTTGAGGAGGGGGCTTTCCCGACAAACGGTGGGCACGTTCCACAGTGAATGTGGGGGAGAAGGCCTCCCGGCCATAAGTATCGGTCAGTAGACGTTCCAAAAAGTCAGCCGGGTCCCTGCCCTCAGCCCCCTCAGGTAGCCCGATCAGTCTGATGTTACAGCGTCTCAGACGATTTTCCATGTCGTCTTGTTTGACTAATAGCTGGCTCACCTGAAGTTGGAGGCGATCAGAGACATGCTGCAGGGGGGGCAGGGAATCCTCCACTCCACTGATTCTGTGCTCAGCTTCGTCGACCCGTTCCCGCAGCTTCTGCTGGTCTTGGCGGAGCAGGGATATGTCCATCTTAACTTCCTCAATCTTCGCCGTAAGGGAGGCTTGGCATACCGAGATTGCATCTAAGACACGGGTAGTGTCTGCAGCCACCACGCTCCCCCCCGCTCCCGCCTCGGCGCCATCTTGGGCAGCACTGTCCTTCTCCTGACGGCGGAACTTATCGAGCTTCGCTACGGTGTCTGTAGGCTTCTTCGGCGGCGACATGATACCCGTGGCGTCAGGACACCAGCAGGAAGCTGTAGAGCCAGAAAGTAGGGTCCGAGATGCAGGATAAACGGGGTAATAGGATATTCAGCCGGCGGAGCTCCGTGCACTAGCTTCCTACTTCATGCCGCTCCAGGCCACGCCCCTGCTTTTATATGTTTTAAAAGTATTTCTCTTGTATCACTATCTTTAATAAAAATTGTATTTGTTTACTTTTACAAAAAATGATTTTTTCTCCATCATTTATTAATCATTAGCACCTTTAAAGTCCCATTACTCTATCTATTTGCTTATTGAATACCATTTAGGGATGTGGTGCTTGTAACAAATTCATTCTCTAGCAATATAAATCCTTATTAAAGCTTCATGTACTGATAAAGAGGGAATTTATTAAATAGAAGCAATATGACATGGAACAAGCATGACGTATGGTAAATCATTTTTGTTTTATTTTTTATTTTATTTTTTTCCCATTTCATTTTTTCCAGCCTCCATACAGAGCTCAAGCAGATGCCAGAAAATGAGACCTTACAACACAAAATTGAAATTCCTCCCTTCGACATGAAATTAAGATACACGCTTCAACAAGACTGTAAAAATGGAAATACCAATTTATTAGGAAAAGTATGTATTTAAAGTGGAGCTCCAGGCTCCCCCCAAAAATTAAACTTCAGCAGCTACAATTTCTGTAGATGCTGACTTTTAATATAACGACACTTGCCTGCCCAGAGATCCAGAGATATCCTCACCTGAGCTGATTCTTCAATCGGCTTCGGGTGCAGGCATCAGCATCTCTAGTAAGGGAAACAGGAAGTGCAGCCTTGCAGCTTCACAGCCAGTGTGCTCAAACCTCGCTGTGCCTTGTGAATCGTCCCGTAGTCTTTTGGGATCTGCAATGTGTCCCAGAAGAATGTGGGGGAAGGAGAGGGGCAGAACTTTCAGCTCAAATTGCCATGGTGATCTGAGTCAGGAGTGGGAGCTAGTACCTGTCAAAACCAGGTAACCGCTCCCCCCCTCTCCCCAAAGAAGTGCCAAATGTGTCAGTGAAGGGGGGGAGGGGTGCAAACAAGTGGAGCTTCTACTTTTGGTTGGAGCTCCACTTTAATTATTTCATCACTTGAACTTTAATGGATCTATTGATTTGTTCATGGATCTCTTGAGAAGAGGAGATTAAGGGGAGATATGATCACCATGTGTAAATATATAAGGGGTCCATATAGTGAACTTGGTGTTGAGTTATTCACTTATAGGTCATCACAGAGGACAAGGGGGCACTCTCTTGAGAGCGTGACCACGTCATTTCCGTTTTTCCGAACCCGAGGCCTGGAACGCACATCCGGCGGTTGATGCGCACGCCATCCCCTAGCGTGCACCGCAAGTGAGGAGGTTGCGGTTCCTATGCCAGACGGGCATACGATAGGTTACACTTTTATGTGAGTACATGTCCTTCTTTTATTAATAAAGTGTTTTTAAACGATATTACACTATCGGAGGCTCCTTCCCTTTTCTTCTACATACCCTGGTACTGAATTGGAATTCATTACACCTACTGAGCTGACACCTGAATACTATGTAAGGAGAGAGACCGAGACCTTGGAACATCCTGATTGCCAGTGTATGGGAGCGATCCCTTATTATCGACCCGCTGTTTACCCCTGTAGGGGTAAGGGAATCTGGTAAGCGCAGGACCCCAGGCTCAGGGGAACACTTCTTCCTTCTGCCCATTCACCACACTCGGGGCATAGAAAATAGAGCACCATAATCACTATATATGGACTATACCATCTAGGACTTCTTTGGATCTGCCAGAATCACTGGGATTGCACTTGTGTTTTGATTTATTTGCTTCATAATTTATAAGGACACCACTATTTTTGTACTGCCGTTTCTTTTGCACAGCTGTATAGCAGGAAGATCAATTTGATCATTTTCACTTTTTTACACCTTTGCACGTGTATATATATATTTTTTGGCAGCTATATATATATATGCACTCTAATTGCACTTATATTTATTTATTTATTTATTTATTATTTATTTATTTATTTATTTTTTATGGTGATATTTATCGATTGTGATGATATGGTTACCTATTTATGATTGGATATTTTAACTAATTTTTTATTATTTCATCATTGCACTCCTGATATTCACTATTGCACTTTTCTTGTTGCACTTTATACCCACCGATTGTACGCATTGTATATATATGCTGGTTTTTACATGTTTTAAGATTTTTTGATGTTTTAATTAACATATGGGACACTATTGATTTTACACATAGATTGACCTAGTTTTACCAATTTATTGTTTTATATACCTTAAATCACAGTATATATAGTTTTATATAACTTAATTCAGGAGGCCAGGAACCATAAATTACATTCCCAATACCTCACCAGGCAGCGCCAATCACTTCTTCTCTCTTTTTTCACTCTTTACATCTACACGCACAGGTATCAAACTGGCGGCCCTCCAGCTGTTGCAGAACTACAAATCCCATGAGGCTTTGCAGTTACATATATGACTCCAATAGGCAGAGGCATGATGGGATTTGTAGTTCTGCAACAGCTGGAGGGCCACCAGTTTGACACCCCTGATGGAAAAGAGATTTCTTCTCCAAATGCATCAAGGTTTCTTCACAGTAAGAGCTGTGAAAATGTGGTATAGACTCCCTCCAGAGGTGATTCTGGCTAGCTCAGTAGATTGTTTTAAAAAAGGCCTGGATTCTTTCCTGGGTGTACATAATATAAATGGATACTAACACTTATAGGTAAAGTTGATCCAGGGAATATCAGATTGCCTCTTGGTTGATCAGGAACATTTTTTTTCCCCTGCTGGAGAAAATTGGATCATGCTTTGCTGTTTTTTTTTTTTTTGCCTTCCTTTGGATCAACTGTTGGTATAGGATTGTGTATATGGGATTCTATTTTTTTTTTCTTTTTTTAACTATATAACTATAAATATATGCACTGCACAAAAAATAAAAAATAAAGGAACACTTTGAAAACTCATTAAATCTCAATGGAGATAAATTTCCTGCTGGATATCTATATTGATATGGACTGGGTAATGTGTTAGGATCTATACTGGTATGGACTGGGTAATGTGTTAGGATCTATACTGGTATGGACTGGGTAATGTGTTAGGATCTATACTGGAATGGACTGGGTAATGTGTTAGGATCTATACTGGAATGGACTGGGTAATGAGTATAGGCTCTATACTGGTATGGACTGGGTAATGTGTTAGGATCTATACTGGTATTGACTGGGTAATATGTTAGGATCTTTACTGGTATGGACTGGGTAATGTGTTAGGATCCATACTGGTATGGACTGGGTAATGTGTTAGGATCTATACTGGTATGGACTGGGTAATGTGTTAGAAAGGAAAGGATTCCACATTATTTGATGGAAATTAAAATTATCACCCTACAGAGGGCTGAATTCAAAGACACCCCAAAATTCAAAGTGGAAAAAATGATGCAGCAGGCTAGTCCATTTTGCTGAAATTTCATTGGAGCCACTGAAAATGGCCCTCAGTAGTTTGTGTGGCCCCCACGTGCTTGGATGCATGCCTGACAATGTCTGGGCATGCTCCTAATGAGGCCACGGATGTTGTCCTGGGGTATTTCCTAAGATGCAACTTGGCGGTTTCCGAAGGACCAAATATAAGTTCCCAGAGGTGTTCTATTGGATTTAGGTCAGGTGAGCATGGGGGCCATTTAATGGAATCAATTCCTTCATCCTCCAGGAATTGGGTACATACTCTTGCTACATGAGGCCGGGCATTGTTGTGCACCAGGAGGAACCCAGGACCCACTGCACCAGTGTAGGGTCTGACACATGTGCTCAGGGTTAACCTGCTCTCATCTGTGAAAAGCACAGTGTTCCAGTGGTGGGCCTGCCAATTCTGGTTTTCAATGGCAAATTCCAATCAAGCTACAGGGCCCACTAGAGGAAATTGGGCTCTCAGGCCACCCTCATGAAGTCTGTTTCTGATTGTTTGGTCAGAGACATTCACTCCAGTGGCCTACTGGAGGTCATTTTGTAGGGCTCTTGCAGTGCTCATCCTGTTCCTCCTTGTTCAAAGGAGCAGATACCAGTTCTGCTGATGGGTTAAGGACCTTATACTTCCCAGTCAAGCTCTTCTAGAGTAACTGCCTGTCTCCTAGAATCACCTTCATGCTCTTTAGACCGTGCTGGGGGACACAGCAAACCTTTCGGCAATGGCACATATTGATGTGCCATCCTGGAGGAGTTGGACTGCCGGTGCAAATTCTGTAGGGTCCAGGTATCACCTCATGCTACCAGTAGTGACACTGACCCTAGCCAAATGCAAAATTAGTGAAAAACTGTCAGAACAGATTAGTAGTAAAAAAAAAAATTGTCAGTGGCCTTTCACCTGTAAAGCTATTCCTGTTTAGGAGGTTGTCTCCTTGTTGCCCATCTAGTGCACCTGTTGTTAATTTCATTAACACCAAAGCAGCTGAATCTGATTAACAACCCCATCTGCTAATTACAGCAACTGACCAGATCAATATCCCAGGAGTTTACGTGACTTGATGCTATACTCTGATTAAAAAGTGTTCCTTTCATTTTTTTGAGCAGTGTATCTTATCATAGTATTTGCTGTAATGGTATGTCCAATCAAAGAGAAAAATGATTAAGGCCTATGTGAGAAGCTGAAACGCGACACTAATTACTGGTATTTATTCCTTTTATTGGATGTATTTATTATAATGTATATGCCTTATTTTTAAGAGATTTTGGTGCTGGATTTTTTCTCGTTGATTGGTCTTTTGGAAGCCTAAAGTACTAGGGCCAACCAAGCACATGAGTCTCTATCTTTTCCTGTTTATCATTAAGGGCTTTTTGGGGGTAGCAGCACTATTTCAATAGATGCATGGAATACCATGTGCCTACATAAATTGTATCCTGTAAAAAACGGTCCCAATGTCCTCATACCAGGTTGAGAAAAGTGGAATAATAGCACAGGACCCATAGGGTTATATCACTGGTATTGCTATCTAAAAGTTTGATGTTGATGTAAACAGTGCTGTATCTTGGCCTAGGCCAACAAGGCCCAGGCCTAGGGCAGTACTTTGCTGGGGGGCAGCAAAAAAGCTGATGGAGCTGCACTGATATGCTGCCCTGATGGGCACTAATATAATGCACTGATGGCCACTGATAAGGCAGGACTGATAAGCTGCACTGATGGGCACTGATATGATGCACTGGTGGCCACTGATGGGGCTGTACTGATGGCCACTGATGAGGCTGCACTGATATGCTGCACTGATTAGACTGCACTGATGGGTAGTAATGAGGCTGCACTGATGGGCGCTGATGTAGCTGAACTTATGGGAACTGATGAGGCTTCACTGATGGCCACTGATAGACTGTTTGTTTTCTGTGGTTTACAGGTGACAGAGTGGGTCATAAACAGGAAAGGGTGTGGCCTTTCCAGGATGGGGTGGGTCATATTTAAATTAGGAGTGCCCAAGTTTAGTCAGGCCTAGGGCAGCACAAAACCGAAATACTCCACTGGATGTAAATGATCTATTTATCAGGCTGGTGGCCACCCCGGAGGATCTTCATGGTCACCTTAGCTTGCAATGTAATGTAATGTAGCAAAAAAAAAAAAGAAATTGAAATGCCACACCACTGCTATGTGGTCTGGATATGAAGTTTTTCCAATAAAAATCAGGAGGACGATCCAAAGAGTAGCCAATGCATTTTGGGGGTCCAAGAGCACCCACCTTTAATCAAGCTTAATTGAGAACAATGTGACTAGACCAGTGATGGCGAACCTTGGCACCCCAGATGTTTTGGAACTACATTTCCCATGATGCTCATGCACTCTGCAGTGTAGATGAGTATCATGGGAAATGTAGTTCCAAAACATCTTGGGTGCCAAGGTTCACCATCCCTGGACTAGACTATAAGTGAATGGAACTGTTAATGTTATTTTTTCCAGTAAGATTACAAGCACAGACCTTTTCATCAACTGGCTTGGCAGACTGATACAAGGTCCATAGCCCTACATTAGATGTGAGGATACTGAGGGACAATCTGCCCTTGTTGGCAAGGACCAGGTAAATGAAGGATCAGATAATTAAAATGCTTTTAGGTTTCCCTAGACATAAACTAGAAGGCAATTCTAGCAGCTTCACTGTGTTATGTTGTGTCAGAGAATTCCTGAACTATGAATTATTTTGAGTTAATTTTCAGCCAAACAAAATTATTTGCAATAACACAACATGTGAGTATGGACTGGAAATTATGAAAATAAATTAATATTTACAAAAAAAAGTCACTTTACAAACACCATTACTAATAGCCCGATTTTGATATATATAGGCACTAAGATAATTACAGAAAAAATCCAAAATCTGTAACAATATAATATAATATAATATAATATATATATATATATATATATATATATATATATATATATATATATATATATATATATATATATATATATATATATATATATATATAATGGATTAATTTCAATAAATGTCTCCCCGTAGATAACCAATGATAACTAACTATCAGAAATAGTCTGCGTTTTACGGAATCCAACTGCTATTCCCCTGCAGAAGGAATAAGTATCAAACTATGCAAAATGTTTAAGTCCCAAGAACAAAAAAATTGCTAAAAAGAAGCAAAAAAAAAAAAAAGATTTATTTGAATGGTTATGTTATCATGGGGACAGTGATTAGGTTACCAAAAAATATAACAGTTAGCTTATTATTCCAAGCAAGCAAATCAACAGAAGATATGCTATAATTATTCTTTTAAAATGACTGTTTGCTTACAATGATCACCGCCAGACTCTAAGATGGCTGCCATTTACTGGTTGTAGTTTGCCTTCCCAAAATGGCATCCAGCTATGCTGGAGCTGTGTCCTGGTGTCACTGAGGTGGCAAAACAATATGCTCATAAAAATCTGACTAAACCTGGCCCTGGAGGTGGAACCTTGATTGGTGAATTTGTTTAATCATCAAATCTGTATTTGCTTATGCATTACCTCCCTTGGCCACTAGTTGCCACTCTCAGATAAAACAGGATTATTATGAGCTTAATAGCAAACTGAAATAACTAATCTGTTAGAGGGAAAAAAAATAATGTTTCACTATAACAAATTGAACCTTGTGAAAATTATACAGTATAAGGCCTTGAAGAGTAGCTATTATTCCTATTTTATGATCAGTACTTTCTGGTTTAACAGTAATTACATTGATAATTTTTATTATCAGGTGGTGGAATTCCATATAGTGGTTAAAATAGTGATTAAAATAATAGTTGTACGCATACAAAGGAAGGAAAAATAATAATTTGTATACTAAACTACTTATTGATTATGGTTATGGTATCATACAACAATTTTTCTGATAATAATTATAAAATAATTATAAATAATAATAAAAATACAACACACTATGTATACAGTATAAGGCCCTTTCCACACTTCCAAGCAACCTAAAATTTACGCGATTTTACCACAATTTTGACACAATTTTTTGCTGCAATTTTAACACAATTTTGCCGTGATTTTTACTGGACTTGAAGCAATGCCTATATCTATGGACCTCAAAATGCATGAAAATTGGCCCAAAGTAGTGCAGGGACTAATTTGAAGTAGTTGCAACTTGAAGTTGCTCACACATGAACGGTAATCATTGGAAATCATGGAGTACGACTTGTCATGCGTCTATGCAGTCCCAAGTTGCACAAGTGGGAAAAGGGCCTAATGTGGTTATAACTTCCCTTTCGATCTTCCTTCAAATAAGACGATATTCCATCTTGGACATATACATTTAAATGGATAAGCAACTTCATACTTAATTCTCTTTTAGTATTTTCCTGAAATATTTCAGAAGTATCAAAAAGAAAAAACAGTAGATTAGCTGGCGCTCAGGGTGATTACCAGAGGTCGGTTTGACCGGTGTGTGGTAAACAGTACACAAAAAATGTCAGACCTTCAAGTAACAGAGGTGCAAGTGTGCATAGGACATACTGTGAGGGTATGGAAGTCCATCAAGGAACAATCAGTCCACAACGAAGGGCAGGCTCCATAACACAGGGAAGTCAAGGCTCTGTGGAAAGGATAAGAAGAAAGAGACGGAGCGCCTCTAAGTGTAATATGCTTTTAATCCAAGATTATACATACGATATACAACTCACATGGGGTACAGTAATAGAAGCCTCAAACAATGGTGACGGGAGATGGTGGTGAAATCCAGTGTCCACCTGCATTCCACCCTTGGACACTTGATTTCACCACCATCTACCGTCACCATCGTTTGAGCCTTCTATTACTGTACCCCATGTTTGTTGTATATCGTATGTATAATCTTGGATTAAAAGCATATTGCACTTAGAGACGCTCTGTCTCTTTCTTCAGGGGCAATCAAAGGGTTAAACGTATGCCTAGCGGGTGTTTTCTAATTGTGGGGGGGATGGGCTTTTTGAATCAACACAAATAGGAGGAACAAAGGAGCCCTGCTGACAGAACGACGGTCTGCTGTGTTTACAATGGCAGACCGCCATTCTGTCTCCATGGGGACGATCGCAGGTGCCCAGGGGCCCCTTGGATCAGCTTCCCACTGGCGAATGGGTGTGTGTATGCCCCTACAATTGCTCCAGCGAAGTGCTGTACAGCAGGTACAGAGTTTCGCAGGAACCTGCTGACCTGCCGCCATATATCTGCAGTGGCTGGTCGGCAAGTGGTTAAATGACGGTTTAGCTTAGATACTGTAATTTGTGGATTGTAGTGGAAAGATCTTCTTAAAAATGTTTGGAAATGCTGTTCTAAACTCCTGGTTCCTCAAACTGTAAATCAGAGGATTGAGTAGAGGGACAATTGCAGTGTAAAAGACAGGTGCCACTTTCTCACCACCAGAATGATGACTTGCGCTTGGTTGAAAATAATTAAACATAACAGAAGAATAAAATATGAAGACCACTGTCAGGTGAGAGGTACAGGTAGAGAAAACTTTACTCCTTTTACCTTTAACTTGCATTTTGAGGACAGTTTTGAATATATAGACATAGGGGAAAAAAGTCAGTATAAGAGGCCCAACTCCAAGAAAGGCACCCAAGATAAAGATGAGCAGAACGTTGATATAGGCTCCGCTGCAGGAGATCTGAAACAACTGTGGAAGGTCACAAAAGAAACTTTCTATAACATCTATTTCACAATATGATAACCTTAAGGCAGAAAGTGTATGAATTAAAGCATTAGTAAAGCCAAGACACCATACAATGGAGGCCAACTGTACACACACTTTCCAACTCATGATCTGGATGTAATGTAACGGCTTACAAATAGCAATATATCGATCATAGGACATGACAGTCAAAAGAAAAATCTCAGAAGTGGCAAACAATAAAAAAAAGAAGACTTGGGTTAGACAACCTGTTATTGTAATCCTTCTTCTTTTGGTGTGAAGATCAAATAACATTTTTGGGACAGTGACTGAGGAACAACAGAGATCCAAACTGGCCAGATTCCCAAGGAAGAAATACATAGGAACATGGAGGTGAGAGTTGGTGATTATGAGTGAGATGATCAGCAAATTCCAGATTATTGTCAGAAGGTAGATGAGAAGGAAGAAGAGAAAGAGAGGGAGCTGAAGAGCCGGAAGGTCAGATAATCCAGAGAGAAAAAATTCCTTAAAAATTGTCTCATTCCCCATTGTAATATATTTTCTCACTTTTTATAAAACAACAACAATAAAAAAAAGAAAACACATAAATAAAGTAAAATATGTATTTTTTTTCTGCAACTGACAGAGGAATTCAGTTTATGAGACAAATGTAGATTCAAATTTGGGTACAGAATACATGAGCCAAATTCTATATACACTGCACTATGGACATTGTGGACATTATATGATTGCACTTTATTATATGCACTTTAATATATAAGAATTTTGTATTTATTGATCATACTATGCACTTTATTATGTATGAATTTTGCAATTTTTGACCATACTATGCACGGATTTATTTAATAACATTGACTATTATATATATTTTTATATACCTGTTAGTGCTGCCTTTTGATTGATTTTATAAATTCTAAATATAATTCTTCCAAAAATCGGGATGATGGACCACTTATCAGGTCTATCAGATGTCCAACCCAATAGGTCAACTGAAGGAGCTTATATGACAGACAATGGTTTAGTACTGTCCCCCTGCAACAGGAATTTATGTTACTACCCTGTTTGATCAAGACCCAAATTAGGTTCCATCATTTTGATGCAAATACCTTAACTTCTATATAGGTCACTTATTAAAGTGATTGTAAACCTTTAATTTTTTAAAAATAAAAACAACAAGCATGTCTATACTTACCTGCTCTGTGTTTCACACAGAGCAGCCCCAATGCTCCTTTTCTGGGGTCACCCAAGAGGTGCTCCAGGCTCCTGCTCTTCATCAGGTACCCCCACGGAAAGCTGCTTTCCATGGGGGCCCCCGTTCTGGCTCACTCTTGAGTCTGTTTTTAAGTCCTTTGACACAGACAATGGGACTCAGCCCTGCCCCTCACTCCCGTGTCATAGCTTTTGATTGACAGCAGTGGGAGCCGATGGCTTCTCCTGCTATCAATCTGTCCAATTAGGAAAATGACAGCTGCTGGATCTACTGCGCTTTTGCACATTGCTGGATTGGATCAGGCTCCGGTAAGTAAAATAGGGTCGGGGGGGGGGGGGGAGCTGCAGCAAGGAAGGTTTTTAACCTTAATACATAGAATGTATTAGGGTGAAAAACCTTAAGGCTTTACAACCACTTTGGGTCTACTGAATAATATATTTCTCATATCTTGCCAAAGAGCTGAAGCGGCTTCCAAAAAGAGAGGAATTTGAGAAAAAAGACCCCAAATCATCAATCAACCCTAATTTTTATGGTAACTTAAAGTTCACGCTTAGGGTGTGCTAAAGAACCCTCCAGAATGCATCAATCATTATTTAGTGATGCACGATGAATCTATGAAGATTTACTAATATTTCGAAATATGATTTAGATGGATGCCTCCACAGAGATCAAGAAATATAGATACAATATATTATAACAGGTGCACATTTTTTTTAATGTTTTAACATTTAAACAATTCAGATAACAATATACACTGAATTAGAACTTGTTTGTTTTGCATCAATATTTAGTTTAATAAATAAATAATTAAATAACCAACCAAAGGAACATCCCATAATGCTATAGAAAATCCCTCATATAAGTCACCTAATAAATTGCTAATTTATGTTGCCAAGAATCAAAGAAACAAATATAGGAATATAATGTGTGTGTGAAAAAAGTGAAATTGTCATCATTTTTATCAGTTTTGACCAAAGTAAAATATGTCCTTTTAAATACCCCCCCCCCCCCAAATAAAAATAAATAAATAATTAATTAATTAATAAATAAAATACAATTACCTGACATTTAAAATGAGACAAAATAAACCAATGTAATTTTAGTTTCAAGTATTAGGAAAAAAAATGTAGGGAAACAGAATTAGGTAAAAAAACTTTATAAACAAAAATTTTATTTATTTATCATTTAGTCTAAGCTGGGCTTTTAAAAATGATTACATTAATTCTAGAGTGACAGTGAATACCTGTAAAAAGAAGAACAAATGGGGGGGGGGGGGGAGCTGCAGCACAGAAGGTTTTTCACCCCAATGGATAGAATGCAACCTTAAGGCTTTACAACCACTTTAAGTCTGTTGAATAATATATTTCTGCTATCTTGCCACAGAGCTGAAGCGGCTTCCAAAAAGAGAGGAAGTTGAGGAAATGTCCCCAAATCATCAATCAACCCTAATATTTATGGTAACTTAAAGTTCACGCTTAGGGTGTGCTAAAGAACCCTTCAGAATGCATCAATCATTATTTAGTGATGCTCAATGAATCTATGAAGATTTACTAATACTTATAAATGTGACTTAGGATGGATGCCTCAACAGAGATCAAGAAATATAGATACAATGTATTATAACAGGTGCACATTTTTTTTAATGTTTAAACATTTAAACAATTCAGATAACAATATACACTGAGAGCCGGTTCACACTGGGGCGACTTGTCAGGCGACCTGGTCGCCTGACAAGTCACCGGGGGTCGCCTGCCATAGATTAGCACAGGACCCGTTCTAATAGGAGCGACACAAGTCGCTCCGACTTAGAAAAAGGGTCCTGAGCTACTGGGGCGACCTGGAGTGACCTGCATTGACTTCAATGATATGAAGTCCGCGCATGCCGCTCCGAGGTCGCGGGGCGACTTTACAGGTCTCCCCGGCAAGTCGGGTCGCCTGTATGTGAACCGGCTCTGAATTAGAGCTTATTTGTTTTGCATCAATATTTAGTTCATTTAATAAATAATGAAATAACCAACCTAAGGAGCATCCCATAATGCTATAGAAAATCCATCATATAAGTCACTTAATAAATTGCTAATTTATGTTGCCAAGAATCAAAGACACAAATGAGAGGCATGTACAAAAAAGTGACAGTGTCATAATTTTTATGAGTTTTGACTAAATAAAAATAAGACAATTTAAATACCCCCCCCAAAAAATAAATAAATAAATAAATAATTAAAATAGAATTACCTGAATTTTAAAATGAGACAAAATAAACCAATGTAATTGTAGTTTCAAGCATTAGGAAAATAAATGTAAGGAAAATAAATTTAGGTAAAAAAATGTATAAACAAAAAGTATATTTATTTATCATTTAGTCTAAGCTAGGTTTTTTTTCAAAATGAAGATATTAATTATAAAGTAACAGTGAATACCTGTAAAAAGAAAAACAAATATGAAAATAAGAAACAGATATCTGTGCAAGGTCAAATAATGCACATTTTCTTTGTTTTGGGCTCTTTCAGGATATTGCCTCCAATAACCCCACCAAAGGTAAATGCTGATGATAGAGAGGATGGGGTTCTCTCCACTGAATGGGTCAGCTCAGTAGCAGGCAGGTCTGATATGAAGACATGTTGCTGAATCAAATAAAAAAATCAGTGTGACATTCTAAGTCACAATACAGTTGTATTATCCACACATACTTATATATATATATATAATACATAAATCTCCCCTGGTATCTCTGGAGCACACGGGAGTGTATGTTTGCTCAGCAGTCATCTGAGATTAATCTAAAACACAGCTCCTCTGTAAAAATAAATCTCTACAGAAAATAAAGCATAACTTGAATAAATTTATCCCCTATCCACACACCAAATAAATACGTAATTCTAAAGTAAATCTTTTAAAGTTCAAAATTGAAATCTAAGATATTGAAGGTAAGAAAAAGTAAAAAAAATGGTAAAAAGCGTACCTGTGTTCCTGGGTAGCAATAGCCAAGTAGATCCCATGCCTGACCTGCACTTAGACATGCTTCTCCTATTTTTCTTGAAATTATTAATATTAATATACAGAATTTATATAGTGCCAGCAGTTTGCACAGCACTTTACAATGTTATGGCAAACAGTACAGTTACAATGCAATTCAATACAGGAGGAATCAGAGGGCTCTGCTCTTTGAAGCTTGCAATCTAAAAGAGTGATACAAAAGGTAGAAACTGCTCTTCCTTGTGCTGTCTGCGAAGAAGGAGGACGCTTCAGATCAGCACCATGGTGGCTCTTAGACCTCTGAGGAAGCCCAAGATTGTTAGGAAGCGGATGAAGAAGTTCATCCGACACCAGTCAAACCGTTATGTTAAGATTAAGCCCAACTGGCGCAAGACTAGCGGTATTGACAACAGATCCCACAGAAGGTTCAAGGATCATATCCTGATGCCCAACACCGGTTACGGTAGCAAGAAAACCAAGCACATGCTGCCCACCGGCTTCAAGAAGTTCCTTGTACACAAGGTAAAGGAACTTGAAGTTCTAAGGATGAACAAAAAGTCCTTCTGTGCTGAAATCACTCATAACGTCTCCTCCAAGAACCGCAAGACTATTGTGGAAAGAGCAGCACAGCTCGCCATCAAAGTGACAAATCCCAACGCCAGACTGCGCAGCAAGGAGAAAAAAATAAACCATAAACCCCTTTAACTTTGTTAAAAAGAAAAATTAAAAAGAAAAAAAAAAAAAAAAAAAAAAGGTAAAAAAACTGTGGGGGATGAGCTAATGGAGAAAATGAAAGTACAGTTGTTAGGTGGAGGCAGGATCCGCTTCTCTGAAGAGAAAAGTTTTGTTTGAGTTGGAAATAGTGGGACAGAATAGGGTAGGGAATTCCAAAGGATGGGAGAGGCTCAGGAAAATCCCTGGAGGCGAGCACTGGAGGAGATGACAAGGGAGCTAGAGAGCAGGAGGTCTTGGGAGGAACGCAGAGAATGATTTGGTTTGTATTTTGAACTTAGGTTAGTGATATCGCCGGGGGCCAAGTTGTGGATGACTTTTAAGTTATTTTATCTATTTATGTATTCTCCTTGGAGAGGAGACGTCTGAGAGGGGACATGATAGTGATTTACAAATACCTCAATGGCGATCCTAGCATAGGTAGAAAAGGATTTAGTCCCAAGGAGTGCCAGAAAACACTTGGCCACAAAATGAGATTAGAGGAGAGGCGGTTTAACCTTAAGCTGCATAAGGCGTTCTTCACTGTAAGGGCGGTGAGAATGTGGAACTGTCTTCCACAATTGGTGGTAGCTGCAGGGAGTATGGCTACTTTTAAAAGACTCTTGGATGTGCATCTCACAGATCACAACATTCAGGGTTTATGGGAAATAAGCAGGCCAACCTGTACAGGTTGAACTGGATGGACTGATGTCTTTATTCAACCTCAACTACTATGTAACTATGTATCTATGGGGGAGATTTACTAAAGCTGGTGCACTCTGAATCTGGTGCAGCTATGCATGGCAGCCAATCAGCTTCTAATTTCAGCTTATTCAATGAAGCTGTGGCAATAAAACCTAAAAGCTGATTGGTTTCTATGAAGAGTTGCGCCAGATTTTGCACTGTCCAGCTTTGGTAAATAACCCCCTATGTGTCTATCTATCTATCTATCTATCTATCTATCTATCTATCTATCTATCTATCTATCTATCTATCTATCTATCTATCTATCTATCTATCTATCTATCTATCTATCTATCTATCTATCTATCTATCTATCTATCTATCTATCTATCTATCTATCTATCTATCTATCTATCTATCTATCTATCTATCTATCTATCTATCTGTACTTTGACAATAGGAAACTGAAAACAAGCAACAAAATACACCCAGTGGACTTTTAGGGCACCCACACAGTAAGATTTAAGAAAAAAAAAAAAAAATATATATATACATGATTATAATATGAAAGTAAAGATATAGAATTTTCATAAATAACATCAACAGTATCTGAAAGTCATCCGTAGGGTGTGCCACACTCTCGGGGTACACAACCATATACTCACATGGGCATGTATTGTATCAGTCACATATACTCAATATCAAGAAGTAGCAGTATACAGCATAACATATCAAAACTAGGGGTGGGACTAGCCCTCAGACTACACATTTCATAGAATCAAGTTTTGCTTCTTCAGGAGACCAGTTGAGATAAATAATCTGAACTTTACTGAGCATGCTGGAGTGCTAGGAGTCACTATATCACATACCTGAAGGGGAGCCTGATATGGTGAGGAAGGCCTCTCTTACGCCTCTGACACGGGGCCCCTGGTAGTGCAGACAGGAGGCGCCAAAATGTAGAGTAGCACGAGTGCCCGAAGGTTGCTGGAAGCAGGCCGGCGTCCACAGACAGGGATAGTCAGGTAAGTCCGGTAAGCAGGTAGATGTGCAGACAACAGGTGCTGGAGGCAAAAGTCAGGATAGCAGGGTAGGCTGACTGGACCCTCACAGACAGGATGGGCAGATTTGGAGAAGACAGGAGCGTAGTGAGACAAGCCAGATCAGGAGCCAATCGGTAGTGCAGAAGCCAGTAGGAGCAGACAGGAGCGGAGGTCAAAGGGCTAGCTGGGGTCGGTGCAGGCGGAAAGCAGAGGATGGTCAGGACAAGCCGGGTCTGGAACTTGGAAGCAGGATACAGGTTTGCAGGTAACAGGTTAACCAATGCTTAAGACAAAGCAGCACTGGTGCTGAGCAAAGGCTGGGTTTGGTGCCAGCATCTGTCACACATCGCGTGCGTGCAAACGTGAGTGCGCGGCGGTATATGTGGCCACGCGAGTTTGCGCACGCGCATTCACCATTGCCAAGTCCCTGCGGGCTTTAACAGGAGCACGTCTTTGCCTGTGTGCAGCAAACCTCTTCTTACACACTGCCATCAAACAGTCTACTGGGCAAGCTTTATAGCCATTAGGATGGATCAAGGGAGGGCACATAAAGGGCAATAGTACTACTACATCTGGATCAGTGGTCTAGTAATGAGATGCACTTGTGCCGGTAATAGGAACCAGCATTGCAGAACACCCATAAATGATGTGTAACAGAAAACAATTAAATTATTCCTCTCTATAATCTCAAAGTCCAGGAAAAAAGAGGAATCCATAATACAGTCCATGGCTGGACCACTTAGGGCACCTGATAATCCAGTGTCCTTGTTGGTGGTAATAGTGGCATTGTCCTCAGAATGAGTATACCTTCTGCTTCTTGGTAGCAATAGCCACGTAGATTCCCTACTTGATCAGCACTTAGACATGCTTCTATTATTTTTCTTGACACCATTCTATCTATCTATCTATCTATCTATCTATCTATCTATCTATCTATCTATCTATCTATCTATCTATCTATCTATCTATCTATCTATCTATCTATCTATCTATCTATCTATCTATCTATCTATCTATCTATCTATCTATCTATCTATCTATCTATCTATCTATCTATCTATCTATCTATCTATCTATCTATCTATCTATCTATCTATCTATCCATATTTAGCTCTATTTATCCATCTATCAATCATATATGGTTGTACTTGGATGATAGTCAAACTGAGGTCCCAAAGTTTGTTCTTGCTCAGGGGCCCTTTGGTGACTAAGGAGGGTGTTTGATTTGGGGATTTGGAGAGCAAAAGAGAAACTAAGGAAAATAAAGGAGAATGAAGGGGATGAGAAGGAATAAAAAAGGGACAGGGAAGATAAAGGATATGGAAAAGAGGGGAAGAAGTGTAAAGGCATTGCTGTGGTTACATCATCTGCCTATATGATTCCCTGAGTGGGTTTCAGTAGGTCCCTGTATCCTTTTGTATTAATCTAAAGTGGAAATACATTTTAAATCTGTAAAAGGTGTTATGGATTTACCACAATTAGTAACAACATCAACGTTAGCTATTGCATATTTGACTCTGCCATTGAATTATTCTTATTTTAAAATTAGATTTGCTATTCGTTACTTTTTGGAAAAAAAAAAAAAAAAAAGAAAGATTTGCTATTAGATAGCAGCAACCCAACCTACTCCTTATTAATTTATAAGGCTTTTTTATCAAGTCGTTTTTTTGCAGAACATATTTGTTTTCACCAAACAATGCTAAGGGTCCTTTCACACGGGCTTTCCGCCCGGCAGACTCCATTTTGCTTAGCAGGGATCGATCCACCAATCCCCGCTGAGCAGGCAGATGACAGATCCGTCTCTGCCTACTGTGCTGCGAAGGACTTGTCAGAGCCCCGCTCTCCTCTCTGGGAGATCAGATGAAAACAGACCGCCTGTCTGTTTTCATCCAATCCAATCCTCCAGACGGATGGAAAATAGGGTTTCCATCCATCTGGATTTCACGGGCAGGATCGGATCGGATAGCAGCGGGTGTCAGCGAACATGTCACCGCTGACATCTGCTACCCCATAAGGGTGCATGGAGCATCCGATCAGGTCCGCCTGAAAAACGTACAGGCTGACGTGATCGGAAAGCCGGTGTGAAAGGGGCCTAAGACTGCTTTTACCATCAAAGTAGTAATCCCATATTTTAAAAAAGGTATAAAAAATTCTTTGAATTAAAAAGATATAAAAGTATATATCCCAAATATATCATTTTTTTTTTTTTAATGTCGGGAACAAAATAACTTTTTCTTTGTCATTTAACCAGACACAGGCAAAAAAAAAAAAAAAAAAAGTACATGCAGAGAGGGAAACTACAGGGAGGCGGCTTTCTAGAAAAAAAAAAACAGTGCTATATCCCTATGATGTTTTTATTCAAGTACTTATAGGGCAAATTTTGGAGACATTGGTGGCAAGGAGGTGTCTGTCTTACTATACAAATAAAGCTACAGCCCTTAAGTGGGGTACACACTAGTGGAAAATCTGCCGAAAATTCCCGCCCGATGTGAAATCGTCCGATTTTCGCCTAGTGTGTACACAATTTTCAGCAGCCAATGCCGACATTTTCAACGAAAAAAAAAACGGAGGGACAAACAATCGGACGAGAAATTTTGTGAACATTTATGCACTGTCGACTAAAAAGGGTAATGAACGAGAAGACAGAGAAAAATAGGAGGATATTTCGTCCGATTTTCGTCAAGTGTGTACGGCCCTTTAGCTATGAGTGGTTTAAAAAGTGGCAAATGGCATCATAATTTGATGGCATGATTTATAAGCTTAATTTTTCAGAACTGAAATGAGGGCAACATGTGTAAAATCAGTGTGCATCACTGCACCACCACCCCACATTTCCCTCCCCTCTTCCTCTCCCCACATTCTAAATGATTCTTAAAAAATTGAACTACCCCTGGTGCCTGGTTAACTAAAAAAATAATTTAATACAAATTTGAGCTACTATAGTAGAAATGGGCAAATGGCACCACAGTTTGAAGGCAAACACACCTAAATACAAAGACAATAGGCACATACAGCTGTTTTCAGAATCAGAACTACAGATCTAAGATGTTGGTGGAATACAATTGGCTTGTGTCACCACAGTGCTTAATCAATACTAATGGTAATGATTAAGCACACATTGTAGTGTGTGAAACACGTCTACCTTGCCACTAATTGTCACATTGGGATGTCCAGTCAATAAACCTGGATTTTGACCTCATCTGGAGTGCAGCCGTTCCTTTTTTCTTTAGGATAATTTTATGTACTTGGGAAGCAATATTAATTCCAGAAATCCTGTTATTGGTTCTTATATGTTCAGCTAGTGGATCCATTACTAAGTTAAAAATTTGAGGGGATAGGGGACAGCCCTGCCTCTTGTCATTGGATATTGGGAATGGAGTAGAGAGAGCATTGAATGTGCAAACTCATACAGAAGGTTTGGTGTATAGGGCTAGTATAGCCCTGAGAATTTTCCCATGAAATCCAAATTTACTCGGGACCAGGGAAAGGTATTTCCTGTGAACTCCATGGAACGCCTTCTCTAAAAGGGAAAGAAGCAGAGAAGGCATTACTGTTGTGTCAGCGTGATGAATAACGTTAATCAGCCGCCTTGTAGCATCAACAGTTTGGAGACCTTTGGTAAAACCCAGTTGGTCTTTGTGTATCAGGGATGGAAGGAAGTCTATTGGCTAAAAGTTTTTCAAAGATCCTAAGATGTAGATTTTGTAAAGAGATTGGGTGAAAATTTTGGGTAACTGTCGGTACTTTTCCTGGCTTTGGTAAAGTTACTACAAATGCGCTAAAAATGCAACAAACAGACCCAGGGTACTCAACCTTAGAGTTGGCTAGCAGTTATATGTAGTAGTAACATGCATCCTATTGACCCAGTCCTGTGCTGCATGCAATCCACTTGAGGAATTGAAATCCAAAACAAAAATACAAAGGGTATATGCTGCTTACTGGTAAAGACAAGGAGAAACAAAATTGGAGGATGATGATGAATAAACAAATAAAACTTGCTTCCATATAAACCATGAGGTATTATTTATTGTGTGGCCATAGATAAAGCACACAGTCTAGATAAAAACACAGTCGTGTGAACGACACAGTTTAATTTAAAAGGTAAAAGCCCAAGTCTCATCCCACCCCAAACACTAAATGGAGAGCCCAGCACTTGTGATAGAAACAGGCTCAAGGTTCACATACCAGCTGGAAGGCTAGCCGGGATCAGCTGTTGGTGTCCCGCAGGAAAAGCATACATCAGTGTGGTGTATAGTAAGGCTGGAGCCCACCAAGAAGATGGCCACTCAGAGAACGGAGACGATAATGCAGCAGGGCAAGGGTGAGGGTTCTTTCCCCTCCCTGGTGCCTGCTGAAGGCACCGCTCATCCTTCCTCTTCCTCAACATCACTGCGGGGGCTCCAGTGGTAATGCTGAATTATGTCAGAGCTGTGTAGCATCAGGATGCCTGCTGAATAGCTGGGATTCTCCAGTTGGCTCTGCAGAGCTCCAGGCTTAAGCGGCCATTTCAATCGTGCGCAAGCCACCACTGATGTTTTTCACTTGATGTGTGTGGAATTTTTTGTGGATGTGCACTCATTGTATGTGTATAACTAAATATAAAGTATATTAGCCCCTTCCCATCTGCACTATAGCCAAAATATGAATGCAGCGCAGGCTTACTTTGCTGAGAGGGCATCAATGGACGTCCTCCTGTGATCGCGCTGCTTGCACGCTCTGTGATCTCTGAGTCCTTAGAACATATCGGGGTAAAGCGCCAAACACAGTGGCCCTTTACTGCATGATCGGGTATTTCCAGTGACAGCTGATCATGGATGTAAACACAATCAGATTATTGGCTTTCCTTTCCTCATGCTGACAGGGAGAAGAGAGCCGATAACCGGCATCTATACTGACAATCAGGGCACTAATTATCAGTGTCCTGATTATCAGTGCAGTCTCAACAGTGTCCACCAGTGCTGCTAATCAGTGCCTACCAGTGCCTCAATATCAGTGTCGCTTATCAGTGCCTATCAGTGCCACCTATTAGTGCCCATCAGTGCAGCCTCATTGGTTCCTCCTCATCAGTGCCCACCAGTGCCACCTTTAAATGCCCATCAGTGCCACCTAATCAGTGCTGCATCATCAGTGCCTATTAGTGCTCATCAGTGCAGCCCACCAGTGACTATCAGTGCTGCCTCCTCAACACACATCAGTGAAGGAAAAAAATTACGTGTTTGAAAAATTTTATAAAAAACTATGAAAACATTTTTTTTTTTTTTTTTTACATTTTCAGTTTTTTAGTTTATTTAGAAAAATAAAATAAAAAACTCAGTGGTGATTAAATACCACCAAAAGAAAGCTCTATTTGTGTGAAAAAAAAATGATAAAAATTAAATTCTGACATTTTATTTTAATAATTGTTATTCAAAGTATGAGAGCGCTGAAAGCTGAAAATTCGCCTGGGCAGGAAGGGGGTGAAAGTATCCAGTAGGCAAGTGGTTAGTATAGTATTTGCTGTAATAGTATACCCAGTTCCTACAAAAATTTAATCTGGTAAAAAGCAGTCTGAATAAGTCCCATTACTTTGGCACCAAGTTAAGGAAAGGTGAAAAATAATGCTGGGCCCAAAGGGTTATCACACTGATATCGACATATAAAAGTATTAATGTTGATGTAAATAATCTGGTTCCAGGGTAGGATCTTCAATGTTACCTTGGCTTGTAATGTAATGTTACAAAAATGGAAAGTGGGAACTACAGGCTGCTTAGCCCTACATCAACAGTCTTCAAGCTATCGGAGGGGATGATAAGGAATTATATACAAGATTTTAGTAATGAAAACGGTATCATTAGCTGTAATCAGCATGGATTCATGAAGAATCGTTCTTGCCAGACCAATCTGTTAACCTTCTATGAAGAAGTGAGTTGCCATCTAGATAAAGGAAAGCCTCTGGATGTGGTCTTTCTGGACTTTGCAAAGGCATTTGATACAGTTCCCCACAAACTTTTACTGTACAAACTAAGGAACGTAGGTATGGACCATAGGGTGAGCACCTTGATTGAAAACTGTCTTCAGGGGCGAGTCCAAAGGGTGGTGATAAATGGAGGGTACTCAGAATGGTCTGGTGTGGAAAGTGGGGTCCCCCTAGGATCTATCCTGGGACCAATCCTGTTTTATTTATTCATAAACAATCTAGAGGATGGGATAAACAGCTCAATCTCTGTATTTTCAGACGATATTAAGCTAAGCAGGGCAATAACTTCTATGCAGGATGTGGAAATTTTACAAAAGACCTGAACAAAATAATGGGTTGGGCATCTACATGGCAAATGAGGTTTAATATTGGAAAATGTAAGGTAATGCATTTGGGTGCAAACGATACAAATGCAAGTTACTCACTAGGGGGAGAACCTCTGGGGGAATCTAGGATGGAAAAGGACCTGGGGGTCCTAGTAGACGACAGGCTCAGCAATGGTATGCAATGCCAAGCTGCTGCAAGCAAAGCCAACAGAATACTGGGATGTATAAAAAAGGGGATTCACTCCAGAAATAAAACTGTAATTCTCCCACTCTACAAGACTCTGGTTCAGCTGCATCTGGAGTATGCTGTCCAGTTCTGGGCACCGGTCCTCAGGAAGGATGCGCTGGAACTGGAGAGAGTCCAGAGAAGGGAAAAAAAGCTAAAAAAGGGACTGGAGGATCTCAGCTATGAGGAAAGACTACAAGCACTGAACTTATTCTCTCTGGAGAAGAGACGATTGAGGGAGGATATGATATCAATGTACAAATACTGTACTGGTGACCCTAGCATAAGGAACAAACTACTCAGAGAAAGGCAATTTAAAAAGACACGTGGCCATTCACTAAAATTAGAAAAGAAGCTGTTTAACCTTAACCACTTGCTGACCACCCCATGCAGATTTACTGCGGCAGGGTGGCTCAGCTGCGCATAATTACGTAGATCTACGTGATTATGTGCACACAGTTTTGGCGGCACAGCGGGATGCATTAGTCACAGCGGGAAGCAGATTGTGGGAGGAGCAGGCTTGATTGCTGCCGGTCTCCTGCAATCTCCGTCTACACTGAAAGAAGAGCCGTCTTGTATGTAAACAATGCAAGACGGCTCTTCTGTCAGAGAGGCAGGGGAAGCTAAGCTGAATCACCCATCTCTCTCTGCCTCTGTTCAACCCCCCCCCCCCCCCCCCACAGTTAGCAAGCACAAATAGGGAACACATTTAACCTCTTGATCATCCCCAGTGTTAACCCCTTTCCTTGCCAGTGTCATTAGTACAGTGAAAAAAATGTCAAAAATGTCAGTTAGGGGTCCGATCTGTCCACCGCAATGTCGCAGTCCCGATAAAAATCACTGATCGCTGCCATAACTAATAAAAAAAAAAAAAAAAAAAGTCCAGAAATCTATCCCGTAGTTTGTCAACGCTATAACTTTTGCGCAAACCAATTTATACGGTTTTTGGGATTTTTTTTGTACCAAAAATATGTAGCAGAATACAAATTGGCCTAAATTGATAAAAAAAAATTCGATTTTTTATTTTTTTTTTATTGGGAATGTTTTAGAGCAGAAAGTAAAAAATAGTTTTTCAAAAGTGACGCTCTTTTTTTGTTTAATAACAACAAAAACAAAAAAAAATCTCAGAGGTGATCAAATACCACCAAAAGAAAGCTCTATTTGTGGAAAAAAGGACATCAATTGTATTTGGGTACAGCATTGCACAACTGCACAATTGTCAGTTAAAGCAACGTAGTGCAGAATCGCAAAAAATGGCCTGGTCATTAAGGGAGCTGAAGTAGTTAAACTGCGTAAAGGGTTCTTTACCGTCAGAGCAGTAAGGATGTGGAATTCTCTTCCACAAGCAGTGGTATCAGCAGCAAGCATCGATCATTTAGAAAAAACTATTAGGTGGGCACCTTTATGACCACAACATACAGGGGTATACAGTACTATTGACAGAACACACACTCATCATTTATCTTATTATTTATTTCAGATACTTATATAGTGCTGTCAATTTATGCAGCGCTTTACATATACATTGTACATTCACATCAGTCCCTGCCCTCAAGGAGCTTACAATCTAAGGTCCCTAACTCACATACATACACAGTAGGGCCATTTATTTTTTATTTTTATACAGGATCCAATTAACCTACCAGCATGTCTTTGGAGTGTGGGAGGAAACCCACGCAGGCACAGGGAGAACATGCAAACTCCAGGCAGGTAGTGTCGTGGTTGGGTTTCGAACCAGCGATGCTCTTGCTGCTAAGTGAAAGTGCTAACCACTACACCACTGTGCCGCCCATAGGTTGAACTGGATGGACAGGTGTCTTTTTTCAACCTCACTAACTATGTAACTATGTAACTATGTAACTACGAAACTGAAGTGACACACCACTGCTAAGAGGTCACGATGTGACTTTATTCTAATAAAAATCAGGAAGAAAATCCAAAGAGTAGCCAATGCATTTTTAGGGTCCAAGAGCACCCGCCTTCATCAGGGCTTAATTAACAAAAATAATTTGATTATAAGTGAACTGAACCATTACTTTTATTTTTCCAATGGGATTGTAACCACGGGCCTTGTCAGCTGCTGGTCTGGCAAACTGATATGGGGTCCATATCCCTACATGTGAAAACACAGAGGGACAGTCCACCCATGGAGTATGAGGGAGCTCTGTTTGCCAGGGGAGTGGAAGACCAGGTAAGTAAAATGCTTTTACCTTTCCCTAGACATAAAACTATCAGGCAATTCTAGCAATGCAGGTGTAGCCCCACCCCAGGGAAGAGTTTTAGTTTTACTGAAGTTGGCCTATCAATACATTTTAATGTAAACATTTTTTCCACATATTTCTCTCTGAATGAGGGTTTAGCTTAGATAATTATTGGATTGTAGTGGGAAGATCTTCTTAAATAATTTTTGAAATGCTGATCTAAACTCCTGGTTCCTCAAACTGTAAATCAGAGGATTGAGTAAAGGAACAATCACCGTGTAAAATACAGGTGCCACTTTCTCACCACCGGAATGATGATTTCCATTTGGTTGAAAATAATTGAACATAACAGAGGAATAAAAAATAAATACCACTGTCAGGTGAGAGGTACAGGTAGAGAAAACTTTACTCCTTTTACCTTTAACCTGCATTTTAAGGACAGTTTTGAATATAGAGACATAGGGCAAAAAAGTCAGTATAAGAGACCCAACTCCAAGAAAGGCACCCAAGATAAAGATGAGCAGAATGTTGATATAGGCTCCATTGCATGAGATCTGAAACAACTGTGGAAGGTCGCAGAAGAAGCTTTCTATAATATCTAATTCACAATATTCTAACTTTAAGGTACAAAGTGTGTGAACTAAAGCATTAGCAAAGCCAAGAAACCATACAATGGAGGCCAACTGTACACACACTTTCCAACTCATAATCTGGATGTAATGTAACGGCTTACAAATAGCAGTATATCGATCATAGGACATGACAGTCAAAAGAAAAATCTCAGAAGTGGCAAAGAATAAAAAGAAGAAGACTTGGGTTAGACAAGCCGGCATTGTAATCCTTCTTCTTTTGGTGTGAAGATCAAATAACATTTGTGGTACGGTGACTGAGGAACAACAGAGGTCCAAACTGGCCAGGTTCCCAAGGAAGAAATACATAGGAACATGGAGGTGAGAGTCAGTGACTATAAGGACAACGATCAGCAAATTCCAGAATATTGTCAGAAGGTAGATGAGAAGGAAGAAGAGAAAGAAAGGGAGCTGAAGATCTGGAAGGTCAGATAATCCAGAGAGAAACAATTCCTTCAACATTGTCTCATTTCCCATTGTAATATTTTTACTCACTTTTTACAATTGAAAAAATAAATAAATAAATGAAGAAAACACATAAATAAATGAAAATATGTCCTTCTTGCTGCAACTCACAAATTGATTTAATCTATGATAAAAGTAGGTATAAAAACAGATGAGCCAGTTTCTATGAAAAAAATGTTACCAAAATTGTAGATCATGGGCCACCTTTTAGGTCCATCAGATACTTAATCCACCTGGTCAACTGAAGAAATGCATATGACCGGCACTAGTCTTACACTGTCCACCTGCAACAGAAACTGCCTTTACTATCATGTCTGATCAAGACTCAAATTAGGTTACAGCATTTTGACTAAAACGCTTAACTAGTTTGTAGAGTTTATGCATGTTACACACATCCATAAAAAAAGGACATCACTGTACACAGGGCGTGTGTAACACATCCAGTCTGTTAGGTACCTGTGAGTTAAAGTCCGAAGTGGAGCTTGAGTGCTGAGGATTCAGGCGAAAACGTAGGCAGGCAGAAGTCATAGGCTCTGAGGAAGAGGCGCAGCCTCGAAACGCGTAAGCCTGTACAGCCTCGGGGGACGATCGGTTCCTGATCACGCTGCTGAGGATTTTATACTTTGTTTGATGTGCTTTTATCAAGAACTCGTTTGTGAGTATTTTTAATCTATTTCTTTTAATAAACCTGCTCAAAGGATAATGCACTAGGCTGGTGCGCCCTTGTGTTTGTTTGTTGTTTTAGAGTTTCCAGACCTCCCTGGTATTGTAAAGGGGCTGCAAAGCTGAAGCATTCCAGAGTTGTCGTGTCTATAGTTTTCGACATCTGCAAGGTTATAGCCAAGTTAGAGGATTGCACCACTCAGAGCGCAGGGGACAGGTGTTTTGCACCAACAGTTTACTTGAGAAGTCATACACAAGCTGGCGGGGAAGTACGTATTTGGCAGGCTGAAGAGGGGTCAAGAATACAGGCAAAAGTTCATACACGATAGTCAGTCAAAGAGCATTCAGCACACCCAGGAAGATATTCCAAAACAAACGGGCACTGCGTAATAGGAAGTCCTGCTATTTAAAGGCTGGTAAAATTGTACAGTGTTCACAGCTGGTTAAATTGTACATTGTTTGCAGCTGGCAACAGGTGGGGCTAGTGAGTCTAAGGCAAAGCAGCATGCTGGAAAATCACTGCTAAAACTCCAGAGCTTCTCTGTGGCACAACAGGTAAGGCTGCAAGCTATGAAACAGGGAAACTCCTGGTTCAAGGACACCCAGGTACATGACACAGTCCCTCTGCCCTCCCCCCCCCTCCCGTAAACAGCAATCCAGCTGTGATTACTCAAAACCAAACTGCTATGTACACAGAGAAGGTTGGCAGCTTTAGGCCCCTTTCACATGGGCACCTCCACTAAGGGGAATCCAGGCAGGTGACAGGTCCGTGTTTGCTCCACTATGCAGAGCGGGCACAGACAGTCTTGCTCTCCTCTATAGGATAATTGGATGGAAACAAGCTGCCTGTCCATTTCAGTTCGATGCCATCCGATCCGCTGGACAGATGGGGAATAGGACTACTATCCGTCTGTTTTTCACAGACAGGATTAGATCAGATGGTAAAATTGTACATTGTTCACAGCTAGTTAAATTGTACATTGTTCGCAGCTGGCAGCAGGTGGGACTAGTGAGTCCAAGGCAAAGCATCAGGCTGAAAAAACTCCACAAAAAAACTCCACAAAAACTCCAGAGCTTCTCTGTGGCACAACAGGTAAGGCTGTGAGCTACAAAACAGGGAACCTCCCGGTTCAAGGACACCCAGGTACATGACACAGTCCCTCTGCCCTTTTCCCCCCCTCCCGTAAACAGCAATCCAGCTGTGATTACTCAAAGCCAAATTGCTGTGTACACAGAGAAGGTTGGCAGCTTTAGGCCCCTTTCACATGGGCGCCTCCGCTAAGGGGAACCCTCTTGCTTAGCAGGGGATCCTTCTGCTGATCCCTGCTGAGCAGGCAGGTGACAGGTCCGTTCCTGCTCCAATATGCAGAGCGGGCACAGACACAGTCTTGCTCTCCTCTATAGGATAATTGGATGGAAACAAACTGCCTGTCCATTTCAATTCGATGACATCCGATCCGCTGGACAGATGGGGAATAGGACTGCCATCCGTCTGTTTTTCACAGACAGGATCAGATCAGATGGCATCGGGTGTCAGCTGACATTCGGCGCTCCATAGACTGAAGGCTTCGATTAGGTCCGCCTGAAAAACTTATGGTGCAGGGAATCCCTGGCTGAAAAAAATTATATCTGAATGATGCCTGCAGCTGCACCCATCATTCAGAGATCCCCACTTAAAGCCGGAAGTGACGTCCACACCAGGAAGAGCGGAATACTGCCGATTACAGAGTTTTATTATGTGAGTTTTTTTATGCTTCTTTATCAATAAAAAAATTTGAATTACTACACCATGAGAGGATTATCTTTATCCCTAAGAGTATCAAAAGATGGAACAGAGTGATTAGTGTCAGGAGCTGTATCGCATGGGCCATCTTTATCCAGGACCCCCTAGAGAATCCAGCTCTTAAAGAGGCTGTTTACAAGAAAGAGAGAGGTGAGAGGCTAGCGACACTGGGTTGGTGGCACCATGCTGAAGACAACTATCACTTACCTCGAGACACCTATAGATGAAGGGATTTACTGTATACACCCTAATAGGATATTCACATTCATATTGATTTATTTGCTTGATGTATGAATCCACATACTGTATAGCCATGCCAACGATGAAATAAATATAATCAATGAAAACATTTATTTTACCAAAAAGTGAATAAATAACCAAGCAAATAAATCAATATGAATGTGAATGTCCTATTAGGGCGTATACAGTAAATCCCTTCACTGTATTGGATATTCACATCACCATTGTCACACCACTCTATGGACACTGAGCACTTGACTGAATTATCTTCATTTATTTGTATTACAACAATTTTTTGTAATGTACATTGGATATTTGAGCACATGATTATGCAATTTACTTACTTTATGTGACTTTCTAATATGGATACACTTTTTTTGAATTAACATCCCATCACCCTATACACAGGTATACTGTATCTACAGTATCTCACAAAAGTGAGTACACCCCTCACATTTTTGTAAATATTTTATTCTATCTTTTCATGTGACAACACTGAAGAAATGACACTTTGCTACAATGTAAAGTAGTGAGTGTACAGCTTGTATAACAGTGTAAATTTGCTGTCCCCTCCAAATAACTCAACACACAGCCATTAATGTCTAAACCGCTGGCAACAAAAGTGAGTACACCCCTAAGTGACAATGTCCAAATTGGGCCCAAAGTGTCAATATTTTGTGTGGTCACTATTATTTTCCAGCACTGCCCTAACCCTCTTGGGCATGGAGTTCACCAGAGCTTCACAGGTTGCAACTGGAGTTCTCTCTTTCACTTCTCCATGATAACATCACAGAACTGGTGGATGTTAGAGACCTTGCGCTCCTCCACCCCCCTTTTGAGCATGCCCTACAGATGCTCAATAGGGTTTAGGTCTGGAGACATGCTTGGCCAGTCCATCACCTTTACCCTCAGGTTCTTAAGCAAGGCAGTGGTCATCTTGGAGGTGTGTTTGGGGTTGTTATCATGTTGGAATACTGCCCTATGGCCCAGTCTTCGAAGGGAGGAGATCATGCTCTTCTTCAGTATGTCACAGTACATGTGGGCATTCATTATTCCCTCAATGAACTGTAGCTCCCCAGTGCCAGTAGCACTCAAGCAGCCCCAGACCATGACACTCCCACCACCATGCTTGACTGTAGGCAAGACACACTTGTCTTTGTACTCCTCACCTGGTTGCTGTCTCACATGCTTGACACCATCTGAACAAAATACGTTTATCTTGGTCTCAACAGACCACAGGAGATGGTTCCAGTAATCCATGTCCTTAGTCTGCTTGTCTTCAGCAAACTGTTTGCGGGCTTTCTTGTGCATCATCTTTAGAAGAGGCTTCCTTCTGGTAGGACAGCCATGCAGACCAATTTGATGCAGTGTGCCGCATATGGTCTGAGCACTGACAGGCTGAACCCCACCCATTCAACCTCTGCAGCAATTCTGGCAACACTCATACGTTTATTTCCAAAAGACAACCTCTGGATATGACGCTGAGCACGTGCACTCCAATCCTTTGGTTGACCATGGCGAGGCCGGTTCTGAGTGGAACCTTTCCTATTAAACTGCTGTATGGTCTTGGCCACCATGCTGCAGCTCAGTTTTAGGGTCTTGGCAATCTTCTTATAGCCTAGGCCATTTTTATGTTTTCAGATCCTCAGAGAGTTCCTTGACATGAGGTGCCATGTTGAAATTCCAGTGAGCAGTATGAGAGAGTGAGAGCGATAACACCAAATTTAACACACCTGCTCCCCATTCACACCTGAAACCTTGTAACACTAATGATTCATATGACACCGGGGAGGGAAAATGGTTAATTGAACCTAATTTGGACATTTTCACTTAGGGGTGTACTCACTTTTGTTGCCAGCGGTTTAGACATTAATGGCCGTGTGTTGAGTTATTTTGAGGGGACAGCAAATTTACACTGTTATACAAGCTGTACACTCACTACTTTACATTGTAGCAAAGTGTAATTTCTTCAGTGTTGTCACATCAAAAGCTATAATAAAATATTTACAAAAATGTGAGGGGTGTACTCATTTTTGTGAGATGCTGTATATTAAATTTTTTGAGCTACACCCATCTCTACACATGTAAGAGGTAGCACTTCACTATATTGAATATTGAACATGATTACTGGCTAAGGATAAGCTTTAAAGTGATAGTGGCAGCCTCATCTATACACCTTTTGATTTTGAATTACATGATAGCGCGGGAGACGTTTTTTTTCTATTTATGGAGTTCCATCTTTGTTTTCACAAGTGTGAAAGGGGCCTAAATGTGACTTCGGCAGAAGCCACCACAGAGATCAAGATGCAAAGCATTTTAACAGGTGTACTGTATATATTTAAAAGTTTAATCATTTAAACAATTTATATCACAAATATACACTGAATTGTTTTTAAATGTATCCCTTATACAAGTCACTTAATAGATTAATAAATTTATGTTTCCATCAATTAGAGATACAAATCAAAATATAGGGTGTGTGTAAAGAGTGAGAACATCATATTTATCAGTTTTACCCAATATAAAATGTAATTATTTACATACTCAAAAGAAATCACCTTACTTGAATTTTGAAATAAGATTAAAATTTCAAGTAATATGAAAAAAAAAAAAAAATATATATATATATATATATATATATATATATATATATATATATATATATATATATAGGAATTAAATAAAACAGTGAAAAACGTTAAACATTTAATATATTCATTTATCAATATGCCTGAGCTGGATTTAGAAATGATAATATTATAATAATAATAAATTAAATAATAATAATAAATAATTAATAATAATAATAAATAATAATAATAATAAATAAAAGAAAAAAAAATGTAAAAAAAAAGAAAGCAATGAATACCTGTGAATTTTCAAACAATGCAGATTTGTTTTGTTTTGGCCTATTTCAGAATTTTGTCTCTGATGACCCCAGTAATAGTAAATGCTGAAGAAAGAGGAGGCTGTGAGAGCTTCCTCTGAAAGGGTTAGCTCAGTGCCAGCAGGTCTGATGTGGAGACATTTTTGCTGGATAATTTACATGAATATAATAATAATAAAAAAAAAAAATCAGTGTGACATTTTTAGTCACAATACAGTAATATTAGCTGCACATACATATATTTATAATGCATAAATCTCCCCTGACAGTTCTGAAACACGCCGGTGTGTATCTTGGCTCAGCAATCATATGGGATTAATTAATTACAAACATGAATCTCCAGAGAATATTAAGCGTCAACTGAATTAATTTATCCCCCGCTGACACACAAGTTGATCCTACTGATAAATAAGTAATTTTATGAAAAAAAAGTTAACTTATTTAAATTCAAAATTAAAATCTGTGGTACTAAGAAAGTAAAAATAAAAAAATGTTAAAAAGTATACCTATAGCTGCCTGATCAGCACTTAGACATGCCTATTCTATTTTTCTTGGCACAATTTTGTCTATCTATCTATCTATCTATCTATCTATCTATCTATCTATCTATCTATCTATCTATCTATCTATCTATCTATCTATCTATCTATCTATCTATCTATCTATCTATCTATCTATCTATCTATCTATCTATCTATCTATCTATCTATCTAGTACAGATATAAGTGGACAAGCTCACTGTCGAGAAAAAAATAAATAGGTGTCAAGTCTACCCCCAGCATTGGTGGTCAGGCACTATAGATGGCGGCTGTGTTATTTGCCTATAGATGCCCCCTTTAATATAAGGCAAGCCTGCCTACTGGTCCTTGGTTGCCCCCTAGTCTTATACACAATGCTAGAGTCTCCAAAACAATAAGGTGATATCACCCTTCTCCTGCGCTTAGAATCCAAGCTCCCCGACCACACTCCCCACAGGATTCACAACTGGCGTCTCAGATGGCTAAGGTCTTGCTGCCCAAAACTGAATGCATTGCTATTTAAACTTATGAGTAAGTCATGACACAGTGGCTCTGAGGAAGAGGCTGGGCCTCGAAACGCGTCAGACATCATCTCAGCCGATTATGGACTAACATATGGACTACTCCTGACACTGGAGCAACTGAGCTTGATATGATCTTATTTCACCTGTGTTTGTGAGTAGCCATTTTTATATGTTGCATGAATAAAGCCTATTATTGAGGATAATGCGCTAGGTCGGTGCGCCCTTTCTTTGTGTTTCTTTGACACAATGCTAGAGTGCCTGCCTACCACACCAGTACAAACTAAGCACAGCAATAATGGACTTGCAGTTGGCAGACAGTTCTAAGCGTAGTCAAAATACAATCTGAGGTCATCAAGAAGGGAATCCAAACTAGCTGGGAGGGCAGGGCTCAGGCAAAGATAAATGTCAAGGCACGAGAACAGGGCAGGAAAACAGGGAACTTAAAGCATGTGTTGCAAACTCTATCACAAGCATGATACTGAGGGCTTGACGGGCTTAAAACAAGTTTGGTCTCAACCCAGAGGCTGTGTCTAGCAATCACCCTGCAGGTGGACAGACAGACAAGAAGAGTGCAGCTCAGCCAAAACCTAGATGCTGAAATGAGACTAGCAGCTACCATGGGTCAGGATCGTTACACACTCCTGATAATATAAAAGGAAGATTGGCTTGGGGATGTGGAGAGCAGAAGACAGAATGGCAAAACAAATGATGAGAGGGAAGGCGATATTGAGGGATAAGGAAAAAGGATGTCAGGGAATTGGTCAAAGAACTGACAATATTACCAGCACTCATCATGGCTGCATCTGGCAGACTTCTAATGGCGCATGCAGATGTGAGACAGCGCGAATCGGCGTGCACACATGCGTGATGACACGTGCATGGCTTGACAAATGCAGGTGCCAACTGGCCTATATAAACCTGCTTCTGAGACCTCTACACTGCTTGATTATTGTCAGCTTCCCTGTGTTTCCTGTGCTTCTGTGTCTCCTGATCCTTGGACCTCCCAGTAAGGACCCGGCTTGCCTTGACCTGCTTTCTGTTCTCATGATTTGACCCCTGGCTTGCACTTCTGACTTTGCTCCTACTTGCTCCACTGTGTTGACCCCAGTTTGGCTCACTGACTCTGCTACTTTATGCTTACTATGTATGACCCTAGCTTGTTCCAGTTCTTCTGCCTGACTGATCCACCGTGTATGACCTTTGGCCTGGCTCCCAGTACTACTCTTGGGTTGCCCTTCTACCAAGTACATCAGCACACCTGCCCTACAGCGCATCCTGCCTGTTACAGCTATCTTGTGGTGATCAGCTCCTCAGACTACAGCATCTGGCAAACCATGCTTCTTTGGGCACTGCACTCCTTGTCAAAAGAAAATAAACACCCACACCAGGAGGTTTAAAATAATTATGTATGTGTGGACTGGTGCTGCTACAACCCACAGTGGTGTAAATGCTAAAAAAATTGTAATAAAAGAAATATTACTAGCAGCGCAATGCCTTGCCTCAAAATTGCTTCTAAAGCCAACGATATAACTGAGGTCAGTATATGTAGAATGGTGTGGGATACGTGTGTGAAGCAAATAATAACCTTGATAAATTCCCAACCTATATATATATATATATATATATATATATATATATATATATTGTAGCAGAGTGTCCCAGAGAGAGACAGGAAAAGTCCTGTTCGGGGTTTATACATCACCCAGGCATCTCTCGTATACCTTTAGGGATCTCTGATCCATGATCCAGTTCAGATCTTGCTCCTCTTCCCCAGGCCAATTTAAACTCACCTGAGACAGACAGCATCTCTTTCTCAGCCTAGGAACACAGACAACGTTTGTCTATGAGAGCGGAAGGTCAGTAAAACCACCAGTTTGTGTCTTTGGAAGCTGACAAGCTGTAGGCTTGCTCAGTCTGTGTTAGTGAGGGACTGCATTGTGTGTAGTAAGCGCCGGGACACGGCTAGGCTTTTGTTTATTATTATTATTATTCCTGCTTGTTTTCCTTAAAGCACTGTACAGCACCTGTATATAAACCTGTATATAACTCCAATAAACACCGCACGTTTGTCACTACCATACTGGATTTGGTATCTGTGCCTCAAAGACTGCTCATCCCAGGGAGCTTTGCACCTGCTACCTGTTCCCCAGCTTACAATATATATATTACATCTTCCCAAGAACAGGTAAACTAGTCAATAGCAAATGACAATAAAGTGCAAAGGTGCCAGAAAAGTGCAAATGGTGTCCTGTTATCATAAACTGGTGAACAACATAAATTACAATGCACTTAAAATAAATAAAATTGAATAAAAAAAATGGATAACAAAATTATGTGCAAAAAAATTGCTAAAACAAGTGTCCTTGGTAGGTAAAGTCTCTCAGTGTCCAATTTGTTGGGCTGCCACTAAAAAGGCGTGGACAAATAACTCCTTGGATAAATTCCTCTGGAATACACTGATACAATGGTGGTGTCACCCTCCGTGCTCGTGAGATATAATAGAAATGCACACTCACCAGAAGATGTTGACCCCCCAATACCGTACGGCAAGGGGAGTCAAAGCAGGTGGAGCTGTTTGCTAGCAGTTAGGAGAGACCTGCATGCTGCAGGGAAGGCTCTACTAGTGGACTGTGACCTGCTGGCAATTAGGACCATCCAGGACCAGCCGGGCTCGGACGGAGGGGATACCCATCTGGATATTATCCTATAAGCCTGCTTTGACTCCCCTTGCCGTACGGTATTGGGGGTCAACATCTTCTGGGGAGTGTGCATTTCTAACATCTTCGCCTGATCTGTATCCAGGATTTGACCCAGATACTCCAGGTTCTGTGCTGACTCTAGTGCTGACTTCTTCAGATTGAATACCAAGCCCAGGTCCTCCAGCATACAAATCGGGAGAGACACGTTCTGCCTTACTCGATGCACTGTCTGCTGCCTGTGCTGTGCTGTGCTGAACACTCTCTGAGCCACAGATCATCCAGATACCCCAGTATGCATACTCTTTGAACCCTTAACATTCCCAGCACTAGATCTAACACTTTCATGAGTATCCCAGTCACCTGGGAGCACAAAAAGGATTGCCTGGATGTACAGGCAGCCCAAATAGCAGGGCCACAAACTGAAAGTGCTTTTCCTCTTCCGCAAAATGTGAGAATTTTTGATGCATGTGAAAAATTGGCACATGAAAAAAAGCATCTCTGATGTCTATTGAAACAAGAAAACCCCCCTGCTGGGGTGAGGCCACCAGTGAAAGTACCAACTCTATGCAAAATGACCAGACATTTTAGAAATTTGTTTAAACTCTTGAGGCCTAAAATTAACTACACATCCCCATTCAGCTTTGGGACAGTAAAGAGAATGGAGTAAAAGCTGAGGAATCTTTTGTCACTGAAATTGACTCGATTACCCCCTGCACCAACAGCTGACTGAGTGCCTGAAACAAAGATGCCATCTTCTGCTGATCTACAGGTACATTCAATCTAAAAAAACGAGGAAAGGAAGAAGAAGAAAATCCAATCTGTACCTACGAAAGAACTCACCTGTCTGAAATCATCTCTTGCCAGGCTCACAAAAATGCCAGCAGCCTCCTCGCACCTGCAAAAGTGTGGGTGCCCCTGTATAGTGAAGACTTCGACTTGGGACTTGTTGACTTGGCTGACCAGAGCCTCCTCTGCCCCTGACTTTGTGCTTTTCTGCTAGACCCAGTCACCTTGGAGTGCCTCAAGGACTGCCTGGATAAAGAGACACTAGAAACCAGAGAAGCAGAGCCTCTTATTGGCTTGATGCTTGCATTTTTCCTACAGTAAGTGGCAAGGAAAAACTATTTCCACCAGAGATCTGACATTTGATACATTACAGTGCCCCTTGCCTGACATTATACTGTCATTTGTGCCCATAAAAATATAACATGGCATCAAAAAAGCGCCACTTTACTAAACCGCTTTTGGACCAGTTGAGTGACAGCGTCAGCGACAGCGACATGGCGGTGCTCGCAGAACTGAGCGATAGGGAGTCGTGGGGTGATTTGTCTTCTGACACTGACACTGATCAAGCAAGTGACAACGGCGATAAACCTGCACCTGACCTCAGCGATGTGCGCACTTGGCGCGCTATTGACTGCGATACGGACCAGGTAGCGCCCCCAAGATTCCCGTTCACTGGATCACCTGGGATGAAGGTAGATGTCGAGCGTGACAAACCTCTGGCATACCTGAAATTATTCCTCACTTAGAAGGTAATTGAAAAAAATTGTTACAGAGACAAATCGCTACCAAGAGCAGCAATCCGCTACGCTGCATGCCAGGTTTTCCAGAAGCAGAAAATGGGAAACGGTGATGAAAGAGGACATCTGGCAGTTTCTGGGACTCATCATTCTTCAGGGGTTGGTAGGGAAACCATTCCAGAAATGGTACTGGACCACCAACAAGGTACTGGCCACTCTGTTTTTTGGCACCGTGATGTCAGAATACCGGTTTCCCTGATTTATGATGTATTTCCACTTCACAAACAATGAATAGTTTGATGAGGCCACGCATCCTGCGCCCAAACTAAAAAAAATCTGGGAGGTGTGGCAAATTATTGTGACCAATTTCCAGCGGACCTACGTGCCAGAAAGGGACATCAGCGTGGATGAAAGTTTGATGGTCTACAAGGGACGCCTAAGCTGGATACAATCTTAAAAGAGCGCGGTTTGGCATCAAATCCTACATTCTCTGCGAGTCATCCACTGGGTACATCTGGAATTCAGTCATTTACAAGGGTAAAGGCACAAAGTTCAACCCCAGGTACAGCGGCTATGGAATGGCCACATCATCTGTCCTTACACTGCTGGAGCCATTGCTGAACCAGGGATATTGTGTGACCACGGACAATTTCTATACGTCTCCGGAACTGTATGAGATTTTGCTACAAAACAAGACTGACGTATATGGTACCGTTAGGCCTAAACCAAATGACATGCCATCTAGGTTCGCCAAAAAAACTAAAAACCGGAGAAATGGTTGCCTGGCAGAAGGGTAACATAATGGCAATGCAATGATGAGACAAGAAGGACGCGTGTCTCATGAGTAATGTGCACAATACCTCCACTGCCATGGTCCACACAAAAGGTGGGAAAGATGTGCTGAAGCCGCAAGTCGTAATAGACTATAATAAAACCATGGGAGGTGTCGACAGAGCCGATCAGGCAATGACATTTTATCCGGCTATGTGCAAACAACAAAGAAAATATTATAAGAAGATATTCAGACAGACATCTTCTGGAACAATGCCTTTAGAATGCATATATCCTGCACAGAGCAAAGAGGGACAAGCCTCTTGATCATGCCGAGTTTATCTGGAAGGTGGCTGAGTGGATTTTTGTCAACCACCAGACGCTATCAGTAATTGTGAACCGACCTGGGCGTCATGGTGTTGATGTCAACCCAGAACGCCTGACTGGTCGTCGCTTTGTAGACTACATCCCGCAAACAAGGCAGCACCTACCAGGATGTGCATAGCTTGCTACTCAAAGAGAGATGGCAATGGAAAGAAAGTCCGAAAGGAAACCAGGTTCCATTGTCCTGATTGTGATGAGCCATGGCTGTGTAAGATCTTCTGAAATGGCCTGAGATTTTCCTGGTCTGACACAAGACGTCCTGGACCCCAGGGTATTTGGCAACGAATCGCTGCACGACCAAGTTCAGGATGTGTGCCACGCATGGCACGTGTGTAATTTTGCCCTGTTTCAGCGCGCTCAGCAGATTGGCACCGTTGTCGCACACCACATTACCAACAGTCAAATTGAGTGATGTCAGCCACTGATCTGCCTGTGAACGCAAAGCTGAAAGGAGTGCAGGACCAGTGTTGCTCTTGGCTTCCAGGCACAACAGACGCAGCATAGAATGGCAAAGTCTCACCTGGCATGTGGAATAGGTTCTGGGGATCTTCGGCGGCGCAGCGGAAGAGACGGTAGCAGTGGAAAAGGAGGAGTCAGCCGAGGAGGAGAGGGAGGATGGAGGAGGAGGAGAAGAAGAGACAGGCCTGCATGCAATCCGTGGCGGTAAAACCAAATCTACACGGGTGCCATGGGTTACACGCATGACAGCCGTCAAAAGGTTCACCCAGTGGGCAGTAGAAGTTATATACCTTCCCTGCCCGTGTTTGCTAGACCACGTGTCTGTGGTCAGATGTATCTTGGTACCGACACTGTGTGCCAGAGATACATTAACTTGACACTGAACATGGCCATATAGCTCTGGAATGCCCTTCTGTG
This sequence comes from Pelophylax lessonae, assembly GCF_965119305.1. Classification (NCBI taxonomy): domain Eukaryota; kingdom Metazoa; phylum Chordata; class Amphibia; order Anura; family Ranidae; genus Pelophylax; species Pelophylax lessonae. The sequence goes on along the minus strand of NC_138773.1, from coordinate 15,774,458 downwards.
AGAAATATTTCCATCCTGGGACCTTCCATTGTGGTGTTCAAATGGCCACAAATTTCTGAAAGGCCTTGGAGTCCACTAGTTGATATGGCAGTAGTTGGCAGGCTATCAGTTCGGACAAGCCAGCAGTCAAATGTTGGGCAAGAGGGTTATCCGGCGTTATTTTTTTACGCTCCAACATTTGGGCCACGGAAGCCTGCCTTTTTCCAGAACAACCTGAGGACGGCATGATGGAAGGTGGAGTGGAGGACAATTGTGAGGAGAGAGTAGAAGGAGAAGAGGCTGGACGGTGAGAGCCTGGAGTGTGGCTTTGTGGGTTCTGATGGAGTTGCTCCCACTGGGCTCGGTGATGGGAGTCCAGGTGCCTTCTTAAGGCGGTCGTCCCTAGGTGAGTTTTGGGCTTACCGCAAAGTATGCGTTGACTGCAAAGGCTGCAGATGGCAACACTATTGTCCACAGCGGACAAATTAAAAAAAGCCCACACTGCGGAGCCATGTGCCTGCGTCCTGGGAGTGCCAGATGTGACTGTACATGGTTGATGGCTCGCTCCTGATACATTAGCAGTCTGCTTTGTCCCTCCTGTGCAATGTAAGTTCCGTCTGCTTCTCCTCCCTATCTGCTGGTCCATCTCTCCCTCTGAACTCCCCTCCTCTTCCTCTCTTGTGGGCGCCCACATGACATCCATAGACACGTCATCATCCACATCACCTTTCCCACCACTAACATTCGAGATCTCGGAGTAGGCAGCAACAGCGGGGACAAACCTCCTTTGGCTGATCTGGGTACTGTCATCAGACTGCTGGGTGGCGGTTGTTGCTACCTCCTCTTCCTGATCCAATGCCAAGAATGGCTGCGCATCGCAAATGTCTTGTGATGGATCGGAAAATAATTTTAGTGACTCAAGCAGAGGGTATATGGTGGTGGTGTTGGTGATGGTGTCTTTGGGGGTGCAGCAGAGAGTGAAGAGGGTGCAGATAGAGAGGATGAGGAGGGTGCAGAAGAGGAAGGCTGAGTGAGCTACTCAACCAAGTCTGGTGCGTTCTTTGACATAATCGAACGCACCTTCTAAAACTTCACACTTTGGCTTCGGCCTGGTGCTCCTGCCCTACCCCTACAACCCCTGCGTAAGGACCTGCCTCTTCCTCTGCCTGTCATTTTTTAAATGACCCTGTGACAAAAGTCTCTAGAGAAGCGCAGTATATGGGGAACAAGGTATATAACACCCCGCTTCAATCTGTGGTATTGGGGGGGCCACTGGTCTATCACATCAGTTATACAAAAAATTGGCCAGTAAGTTTGGCACTGTGTGTAGCAGAGTTAACGCAGCAAAAGAGGCAATATTTTTGCAGGACACAAATACACTGCTTCAATCTGTTGTTTAGTGGGGGGGGGGGGCACTGGTCTATCACACCAGTTATAATACTTTTTTAAAAGGGCTTTTGTCACTCTTTGTAGTTGTAGTATCGCTGCAGAAACGCTCACCACACCAGTCACAATGCTGCACAGTGCACAATACACATCCACTAGAATATGCTTTCTATATTAGAAAGTATATTATAAGTGTTTTACACCCCTATATAGTGCACTGCACACCAAATAATAGTACACCTATACCAAATACCAGTCCTTGAAAGGACTTTTGTGCACATAACAGAGCCATCTGTGTCACTGACAATCTGTCCCTGCTGCACACAGCAAACCTCTCCCTACACTCACAAAAGAGACAATATAGATAGTACACCTATACCAAATACCAGTCCATAAAGGACTTTTATGGACCTATAACAGAGCCATCTGTATCACTGACAATCTGTCCCTGCTGCACACAGCAAACCTCTCCCTACACTGACAAAAAGCAGAATGTAAAATGGCAGCCAGCTCAGATCTATTTATAAGATAGGGGATATGTCCATGTGCTGAAATGTCTCAATTGGCTGTCCTGTTCAACCTGATGGATGTGTCATGGGTCAAAGTTCTCCCCAATGTAAACTAATATGGCCACTGCGGACAACGCCATGTGTTCGCAATATCGGCGGACTGCGAACGAGCAAAGTTCACCGCGAACCGACCGCCGGGCGAACCGCAAGGCCATCTCTACTAACCACAACATACAAAGCCATTCACAACTCTGTCCCGAGCTACATCACCAATCTTATCTCAAAATATCACCCAAACCGTCCTCTCCGCTCCTCTCAAGTTCCCTTGTCTCCTCCTCCCATGCTCGTCTCCAGGATTTCTCCAGGGCCTCTCCCATCCTCTGGAACGCTCTACCTCAACCTGTACAGCTATCTCCTACTATCAGAATAGAGGTACTCAACCAAGGCCAAGATGCCGAGAGCGGTTCACTGTTACAACTAAGTTCACTCTGCCCCTCTGGAGGAGATACAGAGGGTGGATGGCACAAAGAGGCACAAGCTACCAGCAGGCAGGGTCCTTTAGAACTGGAGCAGAGACTGATCAGGATCCAGCAGAAGAAGTAGGTAGAAAGACCAGAGCAGGCTGAGGGTCAAACACAGGTAAGCAGACCATCCAGGTCACCAGCTGAGGGTCAAGGCACTGGAGACAGGAGGCAATACTGGGTCACAAGCAGAAGGTCAAGGCACAGGAGACTGAAGGTGAATCCGGGTCGCAGGCAGAGGGTCAAACACAGGTAAGCAAGAGCAAAATCCGTAAAACAAGCCAAGGTCGGGTCCAGGAGAAGAGCAGAGAAGTCAGAGTCAATCCGGGTCACAGCAGGAAAATGATCAAACAGGAAACAGGAAGCTGAAAGACAAACCAGCAATTCCTCTGAGCACTTGCTCAGCATTTTATAGGCAGCCAGAAAGTCATGTGGAAGTCATGTGGTGCGTGTCATGTGACGGCCAGTCTGCAGCTGAAGGTTTCTCTGACACCTACTCTACAGTAGCGACTTTCAGGCAATCCCTGAAAACTCATCTCTTCGGGTAAGCCTATCACACCGCCAACTAATCTTCCATCAGCTGACGCCCTACTGTTACAACCTCTTGTAACACCTGCCCCACCCATTCGATTGTAAGCTCTTCTGAGCAGGGCCCTCTTATTCCTCTTGTATTTTATTGTATTGTAACTGCATTGTCTCCCTTTTATATTGTAAAGCGCTGCGTAAACTGCTGGCGCTATATAAATCCTGAATAATAATAATAACAATGTAAACAAGCCATTACTAGCTTGTGAAAGCATCCGATTGAACCAATATTGGTTTGATAAGATGCTTTGGAGGCTAGAGGAGTGACATGGGATCTAATAGACCTCAGATTTCCCTTAAAAGAGGACCTATCATGGCCTATCCAATGAAAAGGGATATTGTTCATCCCTTGTGATGGCAATAAAGTTGATAGAAAAGTACAGTGTTAAAAAATGCATTTAAATAAAATAAATAGTAAAATAAATGTAAAAAATTTAATGCTTACATTATTACAACAATATTTTATACTTTTCTGCTATAAAACACATCCAATAAAAATAAAAAAAATCCCGAAAGTGCATAATGATTGGTTTGTGCAAAAGTTATAGCGTCTTCAAACCATGCAATATTTTTATGTTTTTTTTTTTTACTAGTAATGGCGACAATCAGCAATTTTTAGCATGCCTGTGACATTGACGCAGACAAACCGGACATCTAACTGACACTTTTGACACTTTTTGGGGACCAGTGACACTAAATCAGTGATCAGTGCTAAAATAAATGCACTGTTACTGTAATAATGACACTGGCAGGGAAGGGGTTAACATCAGGGTCGATCAAAGGGTTAAGTGTGTCCCTAGGGGGTGCTTACTAACTGTGTGGGGGATGTACTTATGGAATGAACACAGAGGCCTGTGTTCCTAAATAGGAGAAACACAGGATCCCTGTGTTCATTGCTGGCAGAACAGCGGTCTGCCGTGTTTACAATGGCAGACCGCCGCTCTGTCTCCACGGGAAACGATCATGGGTGCCTGGTGGCAATCAGCTTCCCTCATGGCGTTGTTTGCTCAGTTACGTCATTTCGTGGGACAGAGCCGACCTGCCGCAGTATATGTACTGATGGCGGTCGGCAAATGGTTAAGCACTATTGATCTATGAACTCTGCATTACATACTATAGATCTCTGATCTCTGCATTACATGCTATAGATCTCTGACCTCTGCATTACATACTATAGATCCCTGACCTCTGCATTACATACTATAGATCCCTGACCTCTGCATTACATACTATAGATCTCTGGTGCTGTTTACACTCGCAGAGCTGTGTTCCCGATCATCGGGTGTCGGCGGTCAATTACTGGCCGGGGACCCAGTGATCGGCATGTGCTGTGACAAATAACAGGCAGGTTTCTTTGCCCCAGATGCTGGAACAAAATGAAAAGGACACCCTAAGCCATTCCCTAACCCAGCTTCTCAATGCTACCTTGGCAAAACTGATTAGCACTAGGGATAGACCGATATGGTTTTTTCAGGGCCGATACCGATAATGATATTTTGGGCACAACGTATCGGTATTGGCCGATATGGGCCGATATTTTGTACATTTAAAGTTTTGAAAAATAAAGACAATTTTTTACACAAATCTGGTACTGAACATGTTAATTTTTGTTTAATGCTTAATGGCTGGCTTGCTGGCACCCTGTGGTGGGTGGCTGGCTGGCTAGCTGGCACCCTGTGGTGGGTGGGTGGCTGGCTGGCACATTGTGGTGGAGGGCTAGCTGTCTGGCACCCTCTGATGGGTGGCTGGCTGGCACCCTGTGGTAGGTGGGGGGCTGGCACAGGGGCTGTGGGTGGCTGACTGGTACAGGGCCTGTGGGTGGCTGTCTGTCTGGCACCCTGTCTGTGGGTAGCTGGCTGTCTGGCACCCTGTGGTGGGTGGCTGGCTGGTTGGCACCCTGTGATGGGTGGGTGGCTGCCACAGGGGCTGTGGGTGGCTGGCTGGTACAGGGCGTGTGGATGGCTGGCTGGCTGGCTGGTATAGTGCCTGTGGCTGGCTGGTACAGGGCCTGTGGGTGACTGGCTGGCTGGTACAGAGCCTGTGGGTGGCTGTCTGGCTTGCTGGTACAGTGCCTGTGGCTGGCTGGCTGGTACAGGGCCTGTGGATGTGGGTGGCTGGCTGGCACCGGGCTGTTGTGGGTGGGTATATGGCTGTGATACACTCCCGCGAGACTAGCCCCAACTCCAGACAAGGCTGTCCAAGGCGAGGGAGGTGGCCTAAGAAGGCAGAATGACGTCACAACAATATCGGCAATATCGGCCAGTTCTGGGGCCGATACCTATATATCGGGGAAAGTGCATATCGGCCACCGATATATCGGCCTTGCCGATAATGAGTCTATCCCTAATTAGCACCCAAAGAAGCAAAGTTTATTCTTAACCAGAAGCTTATCCCTAATTGGCACATGTGTAAGCATTCCTGTAAAGAAGAGGAAGGTGCAGAATACACAGATTTTCGCAGGAATATCTATACTCCACGATGACAGCACAACATGGGCATTATTAGTTCAAATTGATAACCCATTACAGAAAAGTTTGTCATTTTATCAGGACAGTATTTCAAAACAAGGATGGCACCTCCAGGCATAAATAGTAGTGCCATATACAAGATAATCATATCCAAAACATTTATACACGATGTTGGTTCACTCCTGTAGAACCTGTTTCATGACACATAAAGATCCAAAACAAGTTAGCATTAGACATGAGACCTTTAACCTCCCTGGTGGTATGATTCTTTTGGATTTTAGGTGCTGAAAGCGGTACAATTATTTTGCATGTAATTCTTGAGAATGAGCAGCCCAAACCAACTATTTACATATTTTTTTTTTTTTTTACTGTGCGTTCTTCTTTATAACATCTTGGGTATGATAAAGTTTGAAACACAAAATCATAAATTATAATATAATAAAAACTATAAATAAGTTAAAGTATGTATGTATGTATACATATACGTATATATATACAGTACAGACAAAAAGTTTGGACACACCTTCTCATTCAAAGAGTTTTCTTTATTTTCATGACTATGAAAATTGTAGAGTCACACTTCAAGAGGAGTCACCTGAAATGGTTTTCACTTCCCAGGTGTGCCCTGTCAGGTTTAATAAGTGTGATTTCTTGCCTTATAATTGGGGTTGGGACCATCGGTTGTGTTGTGCAGAAGTCAGGTGGATACACAGCTGATAGTCCTACTGAATAGACTGTTAGAATTTGTATTATGGCAAAAAAAAAGCAGCTAAGTACAGGAAAACGAGTGGCCATCATTACTTTAAGAAATGAAGGTCAGTCAGTCCGAAAAATTGGGAAAACTTTGAAAGTGTCCCCAAGCGCAGTCACAAAAACCATCAAGCTCTACAAAGAAACTTGCTCACATACGGACCGCCCCAGGAAAGGAAGACCAAGAGTCTCCTCTGCTGCGGAGGATAAGGTCATCTGAGTCACCAGCCTCAGAAATCGCAGGTTAACAGCAGCTCAGATTAGAGACCAGGTGAATGGCACACGGAGTTCTAGCAGCAGACACATCTCTGGAACTACTGTTAAGAGGAGACTGTGTGAATCCGGCCTTCATGGTAGAATATCTGCTAGGAAACCACTGCTAAAGAAAGGCAACAAGCAGAAGAGACTTGTTTGGGCTAAGGAACACAAGGAATGGACATTAGACCAGTGGAAATCTGTGCTTTGGTCTGATGAGTCCAAATGTGAGATCTTTGGTTCCAACCACCGTGTCTTTGTGCGACGCAGAAAAGGTGAACGGATGGACTCTACATGCCTGGTTCCCACTGTGAAGCATGGAGGAGGAGGTGTGATGGTGTGGGGGTGCTTTGCTGGTGACACTGTTGGGGATTTATTCAAAATTGAAGGCATACTGAACCAGCATGGCTACCACAGCATCTTGCAGCGGCATGCTATTCCATCCGGTTTGCGTTTAGTTGGACCATCATTTATTTTTCAACAGGACAATGACCCCAAACATTGCTCCAGGCTGTGTAAGGGCTATTTGACCAAGAAGGAGAGTGATGGGGTGCTGAGCCAGATGACCTGGCCTCCACAGTCACCGGGCCTGAACCCAATCAAGATGGTTTGGGGTGAGCTGGACCGCAGAGTGAAGGCAAAAGGGCCAACAAGTGCTAAGCATCTCTGGGAACTCCTTCAAGACTGTTGGAAGACCATTTCGGGTGACTACCTCTTGAAGTGTGACTTGACAATTTTCATAGTCATGAAAATAAAGAAAACTCTTTGAATGAGAAGGTGTGTCCAAACTTTTGGTCTGTACTGTATATATATATATATATATATATAAGTACAGTAAAACTGCAGGAAAGGGCACTGGGGGGCAATGTAATGTGAATTTATTTTATTTTGAATGGTATCAGTGTGTTTGGTGTGTTTTACATTTGAATTTGCCGCCGGTTCCACCCCCCCTGCGAATGTCACGTTGCAGGAGATGGAAGCCGGGGCACGGAGACGATCAGGAGGAAGATCCGCCGCTGCATACCACTCGCATACATCGCTGGATCCCGGTGACAAGGTAAGAAACCTCTTTTACAGGATCCAGCGATGCTTCTGGCGGTACCCCGAGTGTGGCTCGGGGTTACCGCTTTTGGCTCTGAAATGTAACCCCGAGCCACGCTCGGGAATACCGCTAAGAAGGTTAATGAGATTAAATATCTACCTGGAATGCCCCATTTAAGCAAGTGTTCGTTAACATTAAAAAAATCTCACCTATTGAAAATGACCACCTCCCCTTAAAAAAGAAGAAGAAAGAAAAAGAAGAGGAATGAAAAACAAAAGAGTCTTGAGAATAATATTTTTGTTGTGCAGTTCCCCTTCAGTGACAGTTCAGAACATGGTGCTTCTTCTTGATAGAATTTTCTGAAGAGCTCCTTTCAGGTCACTGTTTCTCAAGCTGTATATAATCGGATTTAGGAGAGGGGTGAAAACTGCATAAAATAAAGAAATCAATCTGCTTGCCAAAGAGTTCTTACTTTTGGGTTGATAGTAGTTGAAAACACTAGTCCCAAAAAAGATGAAGACCACCGTGAGGTGGGAACTGCAGGTAGAGTAAGCTTTCCGTCTTCCATCCGTTATTTTAATTTTCAGGATGGTTTTGAAAATGTAGACATAGGAGAGGAAAGTAATGAGAAACCCAGGGACTCCAAAACTTACAGCATCAAAATATAAAAGAAAGTAATTGAGGTAAGTGTCAGAATATGACAGCTGAAGAAGCTGATATAGTTCACAGAACAAGCCTGGGATGATGGTGGGGTCCGGGAAGGCCAGTCTTAGTGCCAAAAGCATGTGTGCCAAACAACAGACAAATCTGAAGAGCCAAGAAAAGAGCGCCATCTGAACACACAAGTGAATGTTTATCATGGTCGTATAATGCAAAGGATGACAAATGGCAACATAGCGATCATAGGACATCATATCAAGTATAAAGAACTCAGTGCTGCCAAACCAAATGAAGAGGAAGACCTGGGAGATACAAGTTGGGTATGAAATCAGCCGGTTTCCCGTAACCATAGCAAAAGACAAATGAGATGTTGAAATAGAGGAATTGAAGATGTCCAAAGCTGAGAGGTTTCCCAGAGAAAAGTACATGGGGGTGTGTAGGTGGAAGTCTGAAGTCACCAGGAAAATGATGAGAAGATTCCCAACCAGTGTGGCCACATAGATGAGGAGGATCAGCAGAAATAACGGGATCTGAGAATATGTGAGGTCTGACAGGCCAAGCAAAATGAATTCAGACTGAGAAGTTTGATTTCCCATCAGAACCAAATAATTCACTAGGAGAAGGAGAGATAATGGGAGGATTCAGGAAGACATTGTGCTGGAGAAGACATCATTCACTAGACGGTACAGTAAATGATGATTCACACTAAGACATGTCCAAAATAATGTAGAAGAAAACAAAAAAGAGAGTTCTATAGAGGAACCCTGGGAGCTCATCAACATGCCAAGTGGAGAATGGCGCATAAGAAACTCCCTGGCAAGTTGGACTCACACAGGTGCTCTACTGAATCTCCAAAACATGGGGCAATTGGGACTTTATTGGTGCCATAAAATTATGCATACCCAGTTAAGAGAAAGAGTATAGACGCATGTAATGTTAAAACATAATTTTATTACAAAAATAAGACAATCTATTTAAAAAAAATTATTTCCATGACATGTAAGCATGTGCAACATCCACCAATTACAGTATTAATAGTATCACATGAGCTACGGACTGGTAAGTATGATACTTGAAAATAAGCTGCCTAACTGAGTACATTTGCAGCTATGAAAGTGCATGGTCCGCACCCATCCATTGCAACTTGACATGTTTCGCGGAAATGCTCCGCTTCTTCAGAAGTTTGTGTATTTATGATGTACACTGTTGTGGATAGAATATAAGTTATCTGAGCGAACATTGTTTAACCACTTAAGCCCCAGAAGATTTTACCCCCTTCCTGACCAGGGCCTATTTTGCGATTCGGCACTGCGTGAATTTAACAGACAATTGCGCGGTTGTGCGATGCTGTACCCAAATTAAATTGATGTCCTTTTTTTCCCACAAACAGAGCTTTCTTTTGGGGGTATTTGATTACTTGTGCGATTTTTTGATCATGCGCTATAAACAAAAAAAGAGCGACAATTTTGCAAAAATAACAATATTTTTCACATTTTTTTATATGAAATTCCCCCCCAAAAAATGTAAAAATCTAAATTTTTTAACATTTTAGGCCAATTTGTTTTCTGCTACCTATGTTTGGTAAAAAAATTGCAAAAAGCGTATTTTGATTGGTTTGCGCAAAAGTTATTGCATTTACTAACTAAGGGAAAGATTTTTGTCATTTTTATTGTTTTCTTTTTTAACGAGTAATGGCGGCGATCTGCGATTTTTTTGCGGAACTGATAAATTGCGGCGGACAAATCGGACCCTTGACTGACATTTTTGACACTTTTGGGAGTACCAGTGACATTACTGCAGTAATCAGTGCTATACATATGCACTGTTACTGTAAAAATTACACTGGGGGGAAGGGGTTAACTTTATTGGAGAGGGAGGGGTTAAGTGTGTCCCTAGGAGCGTGCTTCTAACTGTGATTGTACGTGGCTGTGTGTGTAACAGCAGAGATCAACGGTCCTACATAGCAGGACCATATGATCTGTGCTTTTACACAGGGGAGAATGACAGGTGGCTTTGTTTACATCAGCCGCCTGCGTTTCTCCCTCTCCACCCGACGATCGTGAGTGACCGGCGGACATCGGGTCTGCCGGTCACACGCACGGGCTTCTTAGGGAACGAGTGGGCGAGCGCGCGCTCGCCCCCTATTCGCTCCCAGGCTAGTGACGTACCGGTACTTCACTTTGCCTGGGAGGGGCTGACCGCCGCTGTATATAGTCGGGCGGCGGTCGGCAAGTGGTTAACAATTCAACGCCAATGAATATCATCAAAGTTCCCAGCTGTGATCCTCCCATGCAGTGCCGCCACCACCAGATGGACAATATAAAGCGAAATAATAAAATTAAATAAAATATAGTTAGTGAATGTTAAATGTTACATCAATTTTAATGTTTCTTAGTTTTCATTGCTTACAATGGGCAGATAGTGAACACAGCCTCATACACATCTATGCTCTATAATCAGTTCTCAATTGCTTAATAATAACTTCACACAGTAAGAACATTCTGTAATAGGTGAAACTATTTAATTACTGTATATAAATCATATATGATAAACATAGTTGGAAAGTCCTTAAATATATTTTACTTTTATACAGGATCCCACAGAAGTGAGTACACCCCTCACATTTTTGTAAATATTTTATTCTATCTTTTCATGTGACAACACTGAAGAAATGACACTTTGCTACAATGTAAAGTAGTGAGTGTACAGCTTGTATAACAGTGTAAATTTGCTAACCCCTCAAAATAACTCAACATACAGCCATTAATGTCTAAAACGCTAGCGACAAAAGTGAGTACACCCCTAAGTTAAAATGTCCAAATTGGGTCCAAGTAGCCATTTTTCCTCCCCGGTGTCATTTGACTCGTTAGTGTTACAAGGTCTCAGGTGTGAATGGGGAGCAGGTGTGGAAAATTTGGTGTTATCGCTCTCACTCTCTCATACTGGTCACTGGAAGTTCAACATAGCAGCTCATGGCAAAAAACTCTCCAAGGATCTGAAAAAAAGAATTGTTGCTCTACATAAAGATGGCCTAGGCTATAAGGAGATTGCCAAGACCCTGAAACTGAGCTGTAGCACAGTGGCCAAGACCATACAGAGGTTTAACAGGACAGGCTCAACTCAGAACAGGCCTCGTCACGGTTGACCAAAGACGTTGAAGGCATATGCTCAGCATCATATCCAGAGGTTGTTTTTGGGAAATAGACATATGAGTGCTGACAGCCTTGCTGCAGAGGTTTAAGGGGTGGAGGGGGGGGGAGTACAGCCTGTCAGTTCTCAAACCAGACACACTACATCAAATTGGTCTCCATGGCTGTCATCCCAGAAGGAAGCCTCAACTAAAGATGATGCACAAGAAAGCCCATAAACAGTTTGCTGAAGACAAGCAGACTAAGGACATGGATTACTGGAACCATGTCCTGTGTTCTGATGAGACCAAGACAAACTTATTTGATTCAGATGGTTTCAAGCGTGTGTGGCGGCAACCAGGTTGGGAATACAAAGACAAGTGTGTCTTGCCTACAGTCAAGCATGCTGGTGGGAGTGTCATGGTCTGGGGCTGCATGAGTGCAGCCAACACTGATGAGCTACAGTTCATTGAGGGAACCATGAATGCCAACATGTACTGTGATATACTGAAGCATAGCATGATCTTCACCCTTCGGAGACTGGGTCGCAGGGCAGTATTCCAACATGATAATGACCCCAAACACACCTCCAAGACAACCAATGCTTTGCTAAAGATGCTGAGGGTAAAGGTGATGGACTGGCCAAGCATTTCTCCAGGCCTAAACCCTATTGAGCATCTGTGGGGCATCCTCAAATGGAAGGTGAAGGAGCGCAAGGTCTCTAACATCTACAGCTTCATGATGTCGTCATGGAGGAGTGGAAGAGGACTCCAGTGGCAACCTGTGAAGCTCTGGTGAACTCCATGCCCAAGAGGGTTAAGGCAGTGCTGGAAAATAATGGTGGCCACTCAAAATATTGACACTTTGAGCCCAATTTGGAAATTTTACCTTAGGGGTGTACTTATTTTTGTTGCCAGCGGTTTAGACATTAATGGCTGTGTGTTGAGTTTTATTTTGAGGGGACAGCAAATTTACACTGTTATACAAGCTGTACACTCACTACTTTACATTGTAGCAAAGTGTCATTTCTACAGTGTTGTCACATGAAAAGATAGAATAAAAAATTTACAAAAATGTGAGGGGTGTACTTACTTTTGTGAGAAACTGTACATACAGAACATAAACCACAGTATTGTATAGAGTACATTAGGTCAATCATATCAGTTTCTGTGGAGCAGAAGAGGAGCTTGCACTCTAACGTCACCTCTGCAGTCACACACTAATAGTATTTGACATTTATATAGCTCTGACATATATTGCAGTGATGTACAGAGATCCCTGAATCAGTCACATCAGTCTCTGTATATCTTACATTCAGTAATAAAAAGCTAACTGACAATATAAGAATGCATTGATTAATTTATTTACTTATTTATTGGTAATTATATTGATTATCATTAGAAATAGTTCCGGTACAATAAATGACATCCTGGTAAAGATACAGCAATGAACAATACAAAGAGAGAGAGAGAGAGATGAGAGTCATTGTGTAATATAAATCTCCTGATAATTTCTATATGTCGGGTTCAGTAGCTCTGTACAAAGTCAGTGAATTGGAGTTTTTGTGTTCCTAAGGTTATGAATCCAAAATTGTCTCATCTGTAAAATGATAAAAAGGAATAGCAGCAATTCTCAGAGGTGTCAGTGTAAAGCTGGCTGTGATTTATTTTATGACTCGTATAATAAAAATGAATTTCCAGAACAGATCATCATTACAGGGCCTCTTTTCTGAGAAATACAAAGACTGAATTCATCAGATTTTTGGAATTTTCTTTTACCATTCCAAACTGAGGTAGGAGGGAGCAGAGCAGAATATACCAGGAAAGTGTGATAAGACACATTGTACCCACTCACCTGTATATTCAGAATCCCTTATTGGTGATGGATGGGGTCTGTGTAGGGGGATACATGGGATGGAGATAAGGAATATACAACAATGTATACTTGTCAGCAAGGATTGATCACCTTGTAGAAAAAGATTTCCAGCCAACACCTTCCTGTCCTAGACAGATACAATGTGTCCTGTAGACGTCCTGTTATCAGATCTTGTGTTGGTCGGGTTCCTTAAGCCAGTTATATACAGCCAGGTCCCCCCTTCACCCTGCACCATCTCACTGTGTATAAAATAATCTAGAAGTCTCTTGAGATCTCCAGCCATATCTCTCCTGTGTCTCATTACACTGCTGAGATCTCACTACGGCCTCGTGACACAAGACGATCCAAAAATATCTTTGTTTTTCTTTGTTTTGTGGTAAACTTCGCAGAAAGGTCTTCTTCACATTGCTGTTATTGATCATAATGTAAATAATGTAAAATGTATTTTACCAGGCTTCCATATAAATGAGGGTTGCCACCTATTTTTTAGTAAACAAATCTGCTGTGAAGTACACAAGTCAATGTATGGGCAATGTGTCACATACCTGGTGGGATGAGCCTGGTATGCAGAGGAAGGCCTCTCTTGCACCTCTGAAAAAAAAACAAAAAAAAAAAAAACAAAAAGGAGAAGCGCTCTAAGTGTAGACAGTTTAATAATACATAAGAAGCAATGTGTGTAGTAACTCACAAGACATAAGTGAAAGTCAGGCTGTGTAACATGATCAGATCTTTAAAGCATCCTCTGGGGGGAGGGAGGTGGTGATGTCCAATCCAAAGCGCCGTCCGTGGCTGAGTAGATGTTTAATGGGAGGAAAAAAAGCCGGCAGCCTCCCGCCTCAGTGTACGATGAGCGGTCAGATGGAAGTGACCGACGGCTGCAAGGTTCCGTGGTTGGATGGACGCTCTCCCGTCACCAGGGGTGGTGAGTTCAAACAGCAAAGGAACGGCAGGCACGACGCGTTTCTGAGCATGCACGGGGTCGATGTACCCGGCGCGCTCTTTCCTCAGGGCACCTGCTGTTTGAACTCACCACCCCTGGTGACGGGAGAGCGTCCATCCAACCACGGAACCTTGCAGCCGTCGGTCACTTCCATCTGACCGCTCATCGTACACTGAGGCGGGAGGCTGCCGGCTTTTTTTCCTCCCATTAAACATCTACTCAGCCACGGACGGCGCTTTGGATTGGACATCACCACCTCCCTCCCCCCAGAGGATGCTTTAAAGATCTGATCATGTTACACAGCCTGACTTTCACTTATGTCTTGTGAGTTACTACACACATTGCTTCTTATGTATTATTAAACTGTCTACACTTAGAGCGCTTCTCCTTTTTGTTTTTTTGCTCTAACAGAATCTCCTCTTGGTCTGTGGAAGAGCGGCTCAGTGTTTATGGACTACTCCTTTCTGACTACACGTCGATCCCATACAATACAGTAAATTTATTCCATCAGCTTTATTTAGTGTTTTGCTTTTGTCCCTTTCCCTCCCCCTCCCCCCCTCCCCCTTCTCCTTGCTTTTTTAATTGACTCATCATACCCATCCCCTGTGTTGGAGGTTTTTAGCGCTCTGGTTTCACATATGTCTCTTGCACCTCTGACTCAGGGCTCCTGATAGAGTAGACAGGTAGTGCAGGAGTGCAGAGTCACATGAGTGCCAGTAGTCCTGCCAGCTGCTGGGGTTCTGGTGGGCTGTAATGCCAGATGACAGCAGATGTCCTGTGGACTGGAACAAGCTGGAACTTCAATGTAGTAGGTAGAAGAGCAAGTCCCGGTGGCCCATGGACAGGTACTTGCAGCTGGGAAGTCCTATAGAGACAGGCCGGGTCATACACGTGCACGAAGATCAGGTACAGATGCGGAGGTAGAAGAGTGGTCAAGAGCAATGGTTTGCAGCTGTAGGGTTTGCAGTTACAAAACAGAGGGCCAGGATTGGGACAAATGTCCCCAGAGATTAGGAGGGTGAAGAAAGTAAGATGGGAAGGAGATGTGCATGAGCGCACATATCTCCCTGCCCTGGTGTTTAGGTCAGCATATGGGTTCAGTGTTTGCAGGAGGTGATGGGTGCGGTAATAAGTAGGGATGATCTAACAGTTCGGGTCGACCATCGGTTCGACCCAAACATTGGCTGTTCGAGGTTCGGCCGAATTCCGAACTTTCTGCTGAAAAAGTTCAGAATTCGGCAACCAGAACCGACCAAAATGCAATGGGACAGGAAATGGGCTTTAAAAGCCCGTGATTGGACCAGAACCATTAGTAAAAGCCAATTGAGGGGGCAGGAGAATGCTAGGAATGTGATTGGAGTGACTAGGGGGTCCATAGGCCAATCATTAGTTAATACGCCCCCAGTATATAAGATAGCCCACCAAACTCCTAGCATTGTAATACAGGGACATGGAAGAGAGTGGAAGCAGTTCTGTTACTTCTGCTTCAAAAGTGTTATTTAGCATTTATTAGTGTGAGGAAAGGGATATCTAGTGTAGTTAGGGTGCTATTTTCTACTTTAGTTAGATGCAAAAATTTAGTTTCTGTAGGGAAAGTGTTAAGTGCCAGGGTGACCGTAGGGTAGTGTAGGGTGAACAGACTCTGATTGCTATGGCAGGGTGACCAAACCCTTCCATGTCAGGGTGACCGCTATACAGAAAACATTGCTTCTCTTAGGTCACTTACAGAGCAGTGATATGGCTTCTCACTGGTCAGCCTGCTTTTTGCTGCAGGCGTTTATTTTTTGAGGACAAGTTTGGAGTCAAGCATGACATCTGAACTTGTGTATAGGGGTATATATACACACACATGCCTGTATATATACACCTGCACATATATAGGTGTGAAAAGAGCAGAACACTATACTTGCACTAATGAAATAATTAACACCAATATGTCTCCGCTCCTATCACACCTATATATGTGTATGTGTATAATACATATAAGTATGTGTGTATATATACCCCTTTACAGAAGTTCAGATGTTTTGCCTGCCTCTAAAGAACCCAAAAAAATGCCCAAAAAACCGCCTGCTGCAAAAACACACCTGGGCTTTTTTTTTTGGCAGGCGTTTTTTTGGCCATTTTTTTAGTGTTCTTTGGAGGCAGGCAAAACATCTGAACTTCTGTATAGGGGTATATATACACACACACTTATACGTATTTTACACATACACATATATAGGTGTGATAGGAGCGGAGCCATATTGGTGTTAATTATTTCATTAGCGCAAGTATAGTGTTCTGCTACTTTCACACCTATATATGTGTATGTGTATATATACATTCATGGGTGTATGTATATATACCCCTACACAGAAGTTCTGATGTTATGCCTGCCTCCAATAACCCCCAAAAAATGCCCAAAAAAACGCTTGCTACTAAACCGGCAAGGTGTTAAAATAGCGGAGCCATATCCCTGTTCTATATTAATTTTAATACAAACAATCTTTTTTTTCTGGTTCTGGACATGCTACAGAGCTGAAACTTCACAGGTACACTTTTTAGACCACCCAGACACTAAATCCAAAGTCAAAATAAAAAAATCTCATTTTTTTTTTAATAATTGGCTCTCTATCAAAAATAACACTTTTTAAGAACTTTTTTTTTGTGTAATTAATAGTCCCTGGGCCATGACCCAGAACCCTAGGCACTTTTTAGGGGCATTTATTGGGTTTTAGGGCTTCAAAATTGTGTTTTTTGATTACCGGAGTTCGGATCCCATTGATTTCAATGGGGTTCTGAAATCCATGCCGAACTTTTGGGAAGTTCGGGTGTTCTGGTCGAACCGAACTTTTCAAAAGTTCGATCATCCCTAGCAATAAGGAGAGGGGTAGGCGTGAGGGTGATATGTGTAAGCTGTGAGGTAGAGAGAATGGGTAGAGTAAGGACCATTTGAGGACAGAGAACACCAATGTTAGAATGAAGAGTAGAGAGATCATGTTAGTGGAAAGAGAGTGGGAATCAAGACTTCAAAAAAAAAAAAAATGAAATAACAAATATTGGTTTACTTGCAGTCTTAATATATACTCACAAAACCATAGTGAATATTAGCATTGCACAAAAAACCCCAGGAACCCAGCAAGCCCATTGATATAACTCCTAAGGTTCAAGTGGATGATGACACCAGCTTACTCATTTCGGCGTACAATCGACGTTCTTCAAAGCAGAAAATAATGTGTCCCCAGTTATAGGAAAATCTGGAAGTGGGTTGCCAACATCCCAAAAGAACTGTAAGAAACAGAAGGGGGTTCCCCCTAGGGGTGGGACTTTAGCAGAAACGCACAGCTAGTGTCATCATTCCATTGAACTTGAGGAGTTCTATCAAAGGGATTTTGTTTCCTGGGTTTTTTATACAACACTGTTATTCACAATGGTTTTGTGAATATAATTTATATATTTTTGAGCCCTTGTTTTTTATTATTTATTTTTTATTGCTTGTGTATTTGAGAGGCAGAAGCCATAAACATTACATAGTGGCTGGACAGTGCAGCTTCAGTTGCCATCTGGGATTAAAAAAAAAAAAAAAAAGCTACACTATAACCACTCCCAAGTCGTATGGTCTGAGCCCAACTTTGTTCTGCAACCCCTCCCATATAATCTAGTGAAAAGCTCTTGGCCGTTAAAGTGGAAAATTCCCATCTGCCATTCCTTTCTTTTTAAACTTGCCAGTTTTAATTTTTTTTATTTTTCAGATTTACTTGTATTTGTTTAATTAACCACTTTAAGAGCGGAAGGATTTGCCTCCTTCGTGACCAGGCCCTATTTTGATTTTGCGAGTCGGCACTGTGTTAATTTAACGGACAATTGCGCGGTCGTGCGACGCTGTACCCAAATAAAATTGACGTCCTTTTTTTCCCACTAATTGAGCTTTCTTTTGGTGTTATTTGATCACCTGTGCAATTTTTAATTTTTGCGCTATAAACAAAAAAAAGAGCGACAATTTTGAAAAAAAAAAAAACTTTATTTTTTACATTCTGCAATATAACATTCCCCCCCAAAAAAAAATTAAAAATCTAAATTTTTTAACATTTTAGGCCAATTTGTTTTCGCAATAAGCATATTTTGATTGGTTTACGAAAAAGTTATTGTGTTTACTAACTACAAAAAAGATTTATGCCATTTTCATTGTTTTTTTTTTTTACTAGTAATGATGGCGATCTGCGATTTTTTTGGGGGACTGCAGCATTGCTGCGGACAGATCGGACCCCTAACTGACATTTTTAACACTTTCGGGGGAACCAGTGACATTACTACAGTAATCAGTGATATAAATATGCACTGTCACTGTAATAATGACACTGGCAGGGAAGGGGTTAACCCTATCGCTGATCAAAGGGTTAAATGTTTGCCTCATGCTTACTGATGTGTGTGTGTGGGGGGGGGGGGGGGCGGGGTTCTGTGACACATACAGAGAAAGGCAGGTTCAGCTATGCTGAATCCTGTGATCTCTCCCTGTCTGTCACAGAGAGGGTCCGCCTGCTAAGCAGGCGGGTCTTCTCACACTTTCCCAGATGATCTAGTAAGAGAGGCGCCATTTACTAGTAATGGCAGCAATCAGCGATTTTTAGCAGGACTGCGACATTGTGGAAGACAGATCAGACCCCTAACTGACATTTTTGACACTCTTGGGGTACCAGTGACATTACTACAGTAATCAGTACTAAAAATATGCACTGTTATTGTACTAATGAAACCGGTAGGAAAGCGGTTAACACCAGGGGTGATCAAAGGGTTAAATGTGTCCCTAGGGGGTGTTTTCTAACTGTATGGAGGAGGGACTTGTGGAATCAACACAGAGACCTGTCATCCTAAATAGGAGGATCACAAGATCTCTGTGTTTATAGTGGCGTGTTATTTAACAGTATATTTTCTAAGAGTGTATTTTAGTCCTGCAAAAATTTGGCCTCTTGCTGTGTCAACAGTGCTACACACAGTGACAACAGTTACTGGCCAATTATTTGTAGAACTGGTGTGATAAACCTGTGGCCCCCCAATACCACATATTGAAGTGGGGTGTTATCTGACTAAACTTTTACAAGTGTATTTGTGTCATGCAACAATATTGCCTCGTTTGCTGAGTGAAGTCTGGTACACACAGCGCCAAACTCACTGGCCGAAGACGAAGACCAGGAATTGTTGTGGGTGGATGGCGGTCTGGCAGATATTTGTGGCCTGTGATGAGGAATTTCAATGAAAAATGGTCTACTGGTGGTCACATGTGTTGAATTCCTCAGAGATCCATGCCTCATTTATTTCTATAAATTTGAGGTGGTCTACACGCCTACTGTACCTCTAGCCATCAAAACCTAAGTTCTTTGCTGTCAGTTCAACCCAAGTGAGCTCATTTTTGCAGCCTATACAGGCCGACACTTACTGTTCTGTGTACTGTGAATACCTACTGTACCTCTAGCCATCAAATACTACGTTCTTTGCTGTCAGTTCAACCCATGTGAGCTAATTTTTGCAGCCTATACAGACCCCACTTACTTCTGTATACTGTGACTGCCTACTGTACCTCCAGCCATCAAATACACTACGTTCTTTGCTGTCAGTTAAACACATGTGGGCTAATTTTTGGGGCCTATACAGGCTGACACTTACTTCTGTATACTGTGTGAATGCCTAATGTACCTTCAGCCACAGAATACTAAGTACTTAGCTGTCAGGTAAACCCATGTGAGCTAATTTTGGAGCCTATAAAGGCCGACACTTACTTATGTATCCTGTGAACACCTACTGTACCTCTAGCCATCAAAAACAAAGTTCTTTGCTGTTAGTTCCACCCATGTGAGCTAATTTTTGGAGCCTATACAGGCAGCCACTTACTTCTGTATACTGTAAATGCCTACTGTACCTCCAGCCATCAAATACACTACGTTCTTTGCTGTCAGTTCAACCCATGTGAGCTCATTTTTGCAGCCTACACAGGCTGTCACTTACTCTTCTGTATACTGTGAATGCCTACTGTACCTCTAGCCATCATATACTACGTTCTTTGCTGTCAGTTCAACCCATGTGAGCTAATTTTTGCTGCCTATACAGGCCGCCACTTACTTCTGTATACTGTGAACGCCTACTGTACCTCTAGCCATCAAAAACTAAGTTCTTTGCTGTCAGTTCAACCCATGTGAGCTAATTTTTGCTGCCTATACAGGCCGCCACTTACTTCTGTATACTGTGAACGCCTACTGTACCTCTAGCCATCAAAACCTAAGTTCTTTGCTGTCAGTTCAACCCATATGAGCTAATTTTTGGAGCCTATACAGGCCGCCACTTACTTCTGTATACTGTGAATGCCTACTGTACCTCTAGCCATCAAAACCTAAGTTCTTTGCTGTCAGTTCAATCCATGTGATCTCATTTTTGGAGCTTATACAGGCCGACATTTACTTATATATCCTTTGAACGACTACTGTACCTCTAGCCATCAAAAACTAAGTTCTTTGCTGTCAGTTAAAACCATGTGAGCTAATTTTGGAGCCTATAAAGGGCCACACTTACTTATGTATCCTGTGAACGCCTACTGTACCTCTAGCCATCAAAAACAAAGTTCTTTGCTGTCAGCTCAAACCATGTGAGCTAATTTTTGGAGCCTACACAGGCCGACACTTACTTATGTATCCTGTTAACGCCTACTTTACCTCTAGCTTTCATATACTACGTTCTTTGCTGTCAGTTCAACCCATGTGAGCTCATTTTTGCTGCCTATACAGCCAGCCACTTACTTCTGTATACTGTGAACGCCTACTGTACCTCTAGCCATCAAAACCTAAATTCTTTGCTGTCAGTTCAACCCATTTGAGCTCATTTTTGCCGCCTATACAGGCCACCACTTACTTCTGTATACTGTGTGAACACCTACTGTACCTCTAGCCATTAAAAACTAAGTTCTTTGCTGTCAGTTCAACCTATGTGAGCTAATTTTTGGAGCCTATACAGGCCGACGCTTACTTATGTATCCTTTGAACGCCTACTGTACCTCTAGCCATCAAAAACTAAGTTCTTTGCTGTCAGTTAAAGCCATGTGAGCTAATTTTGGAGCCTATAAAGGGCCACACTTACTTATGTATCCTGTGAACGCCTACTGTACCTCTAGCCATCAAAAACAAAGTTCTTTGCTGTCAGCTCAAACCATGTGAGCTAATTTTTGCAGCCTATACAGGCCGACACTTACTTATATATCCTGTTAACGCCTACTTTACCTCTAGCTATCATATACTACGTTCTTTGCTGTCAGTTCAACCCATGTGAGCTCATTTTTGCCGCCTATACAGCCAGCCATTTACTTCTGTATACTGTGAACGCCTACTGTATCTCTAGCCATCAAAACCTAAGTTCTTTGCTGTTAGTTCAACCCATGTGAGGTAATTTTTGCCGCCTATACAGGCCGCCACTTACTTCTGTATACTGTGAACGCCTACTGTACCTCTAGCCATTAAAACCTAAGTTCTTTGCTTTCAGTTCAACCCATGTGAGCTAATTTTTGCCGCCTATACAGGCTGCCACTTCTGTATACTGTGAACGCCTACTGTACCTCTAGCCATCAAAACCTAAGTTCTTTGCTGTCAGTTCAACCCATGTGAGCTAATTTTTGGAGCCTATACAGGCCAACGCTTACTTATGTATCCTTTGAACGCCTACTGTACCTCTAGCCACCAAAAACAAAGTTCTTTGCTGTCAGTTCAAACCAGGTGAGCTAATTTTTGGAGCCTATACAGGGCCACACTTACTTATGTATCCTGTGAACGCCTACTGTAGCTCTAGCCATCAAAAACAAAGTTCTTTGCAGTCAGCTCAAACCATGTGAGCAAATTTTTGGAGCCTATACAGGCCGACACTTACTTATGTATCCTGTTAACGCCTACTTTACCTCTAGCTATCATATACTATGTTCTTTGCTGTCAGTTCAACCAATGTGAGCTAATTTTTGCCGCCTATACAGCCAGCCACTTACTTCTGTATACTGTGAACACCTACTGTACCTCTAGCCATCAAAACCTAAGTTCTTTGCTGTCAGATCAACCCATGTGAGCTTATTTTTGGAGCCTATACAGGCCGCCACTTACTTCTGTATACTGTGAACGCCTACTGTACTCTAGCCATCAAAAACTAAGTTCTTTGCTGTCAGTTCAACCCTTGTGAGCTAATTTTTGGAGCCTATACAGGCCTACACTTACTTATGTATCCTTTGAAAGCCTACTGTACCTCTAGCCATCAAAAACAAAGTTCTTTGCTGTCAGTTTAAACCATGTGAGCTAATTTTTGGAGCCTATACAGGCCACACTTACTTATGTATCCTGTGAACGCCTACTGTAGCTCTAGCCATCAAAAACAAAGTTCTTTGCTGTCAGCTCAAACCATGTGAGCTAATTTTTGGAGCTTATACAGGCCAACACTTACTTATGTATCCTGTTAACGCCTACTTTACCTCTAGCTATCATATACTACGTTCTTTGCTGTCAGTTCAACCCATGTGAGCTCATTTTTGCCGCCTATACAGCCAGCCACTTACTTCTGTATACTGTGAACACCTATTGTACCTCTAGCCATCAAAACCTAAGTTCTTTGCTGTCAGTTCAACCCATGTGAGCTTATTTTTGGAGCCTATACAGGCCGACACTTACTTCTATATACTGTAAATGCCTACTGTACTTCAAGCCATCAAATACACTACGTTCTTTGCGGTCAGTACAACCCATGTGAGCTCATTTTTGCAGCCTATACAGGCCAATACTCACTGTTCTGTGTACTGTCAATGTCTACTGTACCTCTAGCCATTATATACTACGTTCTTTGCTGTTAGTTCAACCCATGTGAGCTCATTTTTGCAGCCTATACAGACCGACACTTACTTCTGTATACTGTGTGAATGCCTACTGTACCTCTAGCCATCAAAAACTAAGTTCTTTGCTGTCAGTTCAACCCATGTGAGCTCATTTTTCCACCTATACAGGCCGCCACTTACTTCTGTATACTGTGAACGCCTAGTGTACCTCCAGCCATCAAATACACTACATTCTTTGCTGTCAGTTCAATCCATCTGAGCTAATTTTTGCAGACTATACAGGCCGCCACTTACTTCTGTATACTGTGAACGCCTACTGTACCTCTAGCCATCAAAAACTAAGTTCTTTGCTGTCAGTTCAACTTATGTGAGCTAATTTTTGGAGCCTATACAGGCCGACACTTACTTATGTATCCTTTGAACGCCTACTGTACCTCTAGCCATCAAAAACAAAGTTCTTTGCTGTCAGTTAAAACCATGTGAGCTAATTTTTGGAGCCTATACAGGGCCACACTTACTTATGTATCCTGTGAACGCCTACTGTACCTCTAGCCATCAAAAACAAAGTTCTTTGCTGTCAGTTAAAACCATGTGAGCTAATTTTTGGAGCCTATACAGGGCCACACTTACTTATGTATCCTGTTAACGCCTACTTTACCTCTAGCTATTATATACTACATTCTTTGCTGTCAGTTCAACCCATGTGAGCTATGTTTTGGAGCCTATACAGGCCGATACTTGCTTCTGTATACTGTGTGAACGGCTCCTGTACCTCTAGCCATCAAAACCCAAGTTCTTTGCAGTCAGTTCAACCCATGTGAGCTAATTTTTGGATCCTATACAGGCCGCCACTTTCTTCTGTATACTGTAAATGCCTACTGTACCTCAAGCCATCAAATACACTACGTTCTTTGCGGTCAGTTCAACCCATGTGAGCTCATTTTTGCAGCCTATACAGGCCAATACTTACTGTTCTGTGTACTGTGAATGCCTACTGTACCTCTAGCCTTTAAAAACAAAGTTTTTCGCTGTCAGTTCAAACCATGTGAGCTCATTTTTGCCGCCTATACAGGCAGACACTTACTTCTGTATCCTGTGAACACCTACTGTACCTCTAGTCATCAAAACCTAAGTTCTTTGCTGTCAGTTCAACCCATGTGAGCTCTTTTTTGCAGCCTATACAGGCCGACACTTACTTCTGTATACTGTGTGAATGCCTACTGTACCTCTAGCCATCAAAAACTAAGTTCTTTGCTGTCAGTTCAACCCTTGTGAGCTAATTTTTGGAGCCTTTAAAGGCCTACACTTACTTCTGTATACTGTGAATGCCTACTGTACCTCTAGCCATCATATACTACGTTCTTTGCTGTCAGTTCAAACCATGTGAGCTAATTTTTGCAGCCTATACAGGCCGACACTTACTGTTCTGTGTACTGTGAATGCCTACTGTACCTCTAGCCATCATATACTACGTTCTTTCCTGTCAGTTCAACCCATGTGAGCTAATTTTTCCACCTATACAGGCCGCCACTTACTTCTGTATACTGTGAACGCCTACTGTACCTCTAGCCATCAAAACCTTAGTTCTTTGCTGTCAGTTCAACCCATGTGAGCTCATTTTTGCAGCCTATACAGGCCGACACTTACTTCTGTATACTTTGTGAATGCCTACTGTACCTCTTGCCATCAAAAACTAAGTTCTTTGCTGTCAGTTCAACCCTTGTGAGCTAATTTTTGGAGCCTATACAGGCCTACACTTACTTCTGTATACTGTGAATGCCTACTGTACCTCTAGCCATCATACACTACGTTCTTTGCTGTCAGTTCAACCCATGTGAGCTCATTTTTCCACCTATACAGGCCGCCACTTACTTATGTATACTGTGAACGCCTACTGTATCTCTAGCCATCAAAACCTAAGTTCTATGCTTTCAGTTCAACCCATGTGAGCTAATTTTTGCTGCCTATACAGGCTGCCACTTACTTCTGTATACTGTGAACGCCTACTGTACCTCTAGCCATCAAAACCTAAGTTCTTTGCTGTCAGTTCAACCCATGTGAGCTAATTTTTGCAGCCTATACTGGCCGCCACTTACTTCTGTATACTGTGTGAACGCCTACTGTACCTCTAGCCATCAAAAACTAAGTTCTTTGCTGTCAGTTCAAACCATGTGAGCTAATTTTTGGAGCCTATACAGGGCCACACTTACTTATGTATCCTGTGAACGCCTACTGTAGCTCTAGCCATCAAAAACAAAGTTCTTTGCTGTCAGCTCAAACCATGTGAGCTAATTTTTGGAGCCTATAAAGGCCGACACTTACTTATGTATCCTGTTAACGCCTACTTTACCTCTAGCTATTATATACTACGTTCTTTGCTGTCAGTTCAACCCATGTGAGCTATGTTTTGGAGCCTATACAGGCCGATACTTACTTCTGTATACTGTGTGAACGGCTCTTGTACCTCTAGCCACCAAAAACTAAGTTCTTTGCTGACAGTTCAACCCATGTGAGCTCATTTTTGCCGCCTATACAGGCCGACACTTACTTCTGTATACTGTGAACACCTACTGTACCTCTAGCCATCAAAACCTAAGTTCTTTGCTGTCAGTTCAACCCATGTGAGCTCTTTTTTGCAGCCTATACAGGCCGACACTTACTTCTGTATACTGTGTGAATGCCTACTGTACCTCTAGCCATCAAAAACTAAGTTCTTTGCTGTCAGTTCAACCCTTGTGAGCTAATTTTTGGAGCCTATACAGGCCTACACTTACTTCTGTATACTGTGAATGCCTACTGTACCTATAGCCATCATATACTATGTTCTTTGCTGTCAGTTCAAACCATGTGAGCTAATTTTTGCAGCCTATACAGGCCGCCACTTACTGTTCTGTGTACTGTGAATGCCTACTGTACCTCTAGCCATCATATACTACGTTCTTTCCTGTCAGTTCAACCCATGTGAGCTCATTTTTGCAGCCTATACAGGCCGAAACTTACTTCTGTATACTGTGAACGCCTACTGTACCTCTAGCCATCAAAACCTTAGTTCTTTGCTGTCAGTTCAACCCATGTTAGCTTATTTTTGCAGCCTATACAGGCCGACACTTACTGTTCTGTGTACTGTGAATGCCTACTGTTCCTCCAGCCATCAAATACACTACGTTTTTTGCTGTCAGTTAAACCCATGTGAGCTAATTTTTGGGGCCTATACAGGCTGACACTTACTTCTGTATACTGTGTGAATGCCTAATGTACCTTCAGCCACAGAATACTAAGTACTTAGCTGTCAGGTAAACCCATGTGGGCTAATTTTTGCAGCCTATACAGGCTGACACTTACTTATGTATCCTGTGAACTCCTACTGTACCTCTAGCCATCAAAAACAAAGTTTTTTGCTGTCAGTTCAAATCATGTGAGCTAATTTTTAGAGCCTATAGAGGCCAACACTTACTTATGTATGCTGTGAACGCCTACTGTACCTCTAGCCATCAAAAACGAGGTTCTGTGCTGTCAGATAAACCCATGTGGGCTAATTTTTTGGGCCTTTTATGGCCGACACTTACTTCTGTATCATGTGAATGCCTAATGTACCTTCAGCCACAGAATACTACGTTCTTAGCTGTCAGGTGAATGCATGTGGGCTATTTTTTTGAGGCCTGGAATGACCGCTTCTTACTTCTTTATCCTGTGAATGCCAAATTTTTCAGACTGGAAATGAAAAACAATGGGTCTGTAAAGTTCCGCCAAATTGTGTAATGGATGCGGACCCATTTTACAGATGTGTGAATGGACCTTATATGTATTCGACAATGTATTTACCGGCTGCTGTCAGTTCTGGCTGATTTATGAAAAAAATATATATATTTTTTGCTGTAAAAAAAAAAAAACAAATTTAGGGCAACTTTTTCAATTGCAGTACTTCTGTTATGACATTGTCCATGTGCTGGGACTATTTGTGCACAGCTAGTACGTCTTTTGTGGCTTTTTAAAGTTCGCCTTCCATTAAAGTCAATGGGGCCAGCCGCAAACTCGCGGTTTGCCGACTTTTGAGAAAATTTGCGGCTTGCGTTCGTGAACCGCCCTGGCCGATGTTCGTCCATCACTATATGAGATTATCATTTTGGTAAATACAGTAGCTCTCTTCCAGTGGCTTATCTCTTCTCTTCTGTTCCTGGTAATGTGAGTTGTTGGATTGCTCCAGTTTGTCTAACACATGTAAATCACACAGGAAGTGCCATATCATCTCTGTCTATGAATAGTCTGCTAACTTTAAAAAAAAGTTTGTCATAGGTCAACTGTATGATAAGAACATCTGTTAAATAGACAATTCATTGAAATAATGCACATATACCGCTTGTCCTTATGAAAATGTATAAATGCTTTATTTTATTCTTTATATATTATTTGATAAAAAATCAAAAGGACCAAATAATAATTATGAGATTAGAAAAATTGTCAGAAGAGGTTTTTTATTTAGAACATGTTTTTATGAATGTATTCAATGTGCAAACATTTAAACATATAGTTTAAATTTTTTTTTAGTTTTACATGTTTTACCATCCATCTAAGCAAAAATTCCAGTTCTAATGCAATTTTGTTTCTGGATGTATTATGTAGAGGGGGTATTGAGAATTATGGAACTTATTTTTACCAGTGCAGCTTTCATATCCTTGTTCTTCAGGCTGTAGATCAGAGGGTTGATTGTTGGTATTATGATACAATAGAAAAGGGCCGTCATTCTGTCCTGGTATGAAGAAAAAGGTGTCCCAAGACGAAGGTGAACATACATGGCAGTGCCATAGAATATGATAACAGAGACCAGGTGGGCAGAACATGTGGACATGGCCTTTTGGCGGGCCTCCTTAGAGCGTAGAAGGAACACAGAGGATAGTATCTTGATGTAGGAACAGAGTATAAGAAAGAATGGGATTGTTGCTCCACATATACAAACAATGAAGACATACAGCTCAATTTTAAAAGTGTTGATACATGCCAAATGAAGAAGAGGTGGGATGTCACAGAAGAAGTGGGCTATGTGATGAGAGCCACAGAATGGGAGCTTGAAAATTGAACTGGTGTAAGTTAAAGACATGAGGAACCCCACAATCCATGGTCCAGTGGCCAACTGATAGCATATTTTAGAGGTCATCACAGAAGTATATCGTAGGGGGTGACAGATAGCCATGAACCTATCAAAGGCCATTACTGCAAGAAAAATACATTCTGACACAGCAACTGCAGTGAAGATGTACATCTGAGTAGCACAGCCAATGAAGGAGATGGATCGATCCATGGAAAAGAAGATTTGCAAAGCTTTAGGAACAGTAACATTGATGGAAAAGATTTCTAGCATGGACAAGCCCCTCAAGAAGAAATACATAGGGGTATGAAGATGAACGTCAAGTGTAATGCTCAAGATGATCAGACCATTCCCCACTAAAGACAGGATATAAGCAACCAGGAAGAAAATCATTAAGATTATCTGAAGGGAAATAGACAAATCTAAGAATCCTTGGAGGAAAAATCTTGTCTCATTGTTGAGATTCTGTCTTTGCATAAGCATATTTTACAGTGTTTGTCTTTTCATACAGCTGTGAATATCATTGAAGTAGAATTGAATTCAGGAGATGTCCGTTGCAGTCAAAAGTAAAAAGAAAAAGTCTCAAAAAAGACTAAAAGCTCCAAATTTGTTTGTCAAATATGTTAATTTTATTTTTTAATTATGTCAACAAATGACCTGTGTTACCAAAATCTTGAAAAAATACTAGACAGAAAAAAAAAATGCTCCCATAGGAGCTGGGATTTTTTAGGTGCCAATAACTGGAGAACAGATTAAAAATTTAACATATTTTATTTACTTCATTAAAAGTTAATCTTGTAACACAACATGTGTAAACATCAATGTAAAATCACTGGTTTTCTGGAGAATGATGGACATAGGTGCAACTTCTAGGATGACAGTCCCAACATGTTTCGCCGACCACTTCGGCTTCTTCAGGAGATATAGTATTATCACACCACTGGGCGTTAGAAAACAGACTAATCATCCAGATTACCACTTGTTTACAAGGTAAAATCAGCTAAACACCAATCAAGCTACATTACACAGAAATCCACTGGTAGGTTATAGAGGAAGGCTTTTATGTGCTGGCCACAGGAGGGAAAAATCAGGTCTGAAAAGTAAATAGTACTACAAGTGAAATTAAAAGTAGAAAAAAATCAGCGCAACTTAAGTGAAACAATATCAATAATAGTAAATAAATATAGTGCAATCAAGTAGCTGCTATAACATATATGCTTATCACTGCATAGTCACCAAGATCAAAATATATTCCAAGATACAGCACTACTCTGTACATCATAAACAAAATACATGTGCAAAATTAGCCAAGTAATAAAGTGCATGTAATAATCAAAGTGCAAATATAATGATCCCACTGGAGTCTTTACTGTTGAGTCAGCGTGACCGATCAATTATTTTTTTTCTGTATATAAAACCAAAGGGTGGACAGCGCTCATAAATAAAAACCCCTTATGTATACAAATAAATATATAAATACCATAAATAAATTGGTATGTATAGACACCAATTATTGCTTAAATAAATAAAGTGACTGCGCACAACATATATAGAACAATCAATTGTGCTTAAATATTATAAAGTGACTGTGCACAACGTGATTGGATGTGCAAATAATATAATTTTATGCAAAAAAAGAAATATATATATATATATATATATATATACATATATATATATATATATATATATATATATATATATATATGTCCAATATAGTGTTTTTAAAGTGCAATTTTCTGAAATAGGTGTCGGTTGTGCTAAAAAAAAAAAAAACAGTGGGAATCCAGTGGGAATCGTGGTATGCAGTATCCTTCACCTAAAATACAGCCCACTTACCAGATGACCCCTTGGGGCCTAGCGTAGGTAAGTGGTTCTTGTGGATAGACTCTGGGGTCCCTCTAGCTGATAGGGGGCATCAGGGGTCCTCCTCTGGAAAGGGGGTGTATTCCTTGTGGGGGCTCCGCTGTATACTCTGTACAGAGCGCGGTAGGGGCTGCATTTCACTCCTCCTATATCCCGCTCATATGGATCGTTGGTGGTGGGGGTCACAGCATATAAATGGTAAAAGATTTACTTTTGTAAATCCTGTGTCCTGTACCTTTACAAAGGGATGCAGTGCCAGTGAGTTTACCTCTGAAAACATTTTTTCTATTTAAAAAAATACAAATTTGACACTTAAATGTGCACAAACTAGAGACAACAGCACTGAAAAGTATATCATAAAAATGTAGAAAATGCATATTTATACAAATACATCATCCTAACGAAATACAACAAAAAAAAAAATGAATATAAACAGAAAGTCCTTTTAGGTTGAAATAAGCCCTAAACCAATGTTCTTCAAAGATGTGCTCCAAAAGTGAATAAATGGAAGTTTGTTGTGACACAATCCACCACCAATATACAGTATATAAGGAGGCTTACCGGAGTGAGTGGACTCCGTTTGGCATACGCCTAGTGGGTCAACTCATGCGTTGGTGTACATTATATACACCCACCCAATATGCCAGGGAGGTCAGTGGTTAGCCCCTCACACCAATCTCCTTCACGCACTCGTATATTAGAAAGATTCTGTGTTGGGCACAATGCTCCACATTTTCTGGTCCTGCCCCCACCTGGGGACCTTTTGGAAGGATGTTAGAGCCCTCCTGGGGGAGCTCTCAGACCGGGATATCCCGGATACCCCGGAATTCTTCCTTTTGCAGGTGACTACCATGCCCATCTCTAAATGCAAGAAATCCATCATCCCTCATGTGCTGTGTGCAGCGAAAGCTTGTAT
>NC_138773.1:15636168-15738668 GCF_965119305.1 Pelophylax lessonae | reverse complement strand
CGCGTAATGGCGGCGATCTGCGATTTTTTTTGCGGTACTGCGACATTGCGGCGGACAGATCGGACCCTTGACTGACATTTTTGACACTTTTGGGGTTACCAGTGACATTTCTACAGTAATCAGTGCTATACATATGCACTGTTACTGTAAAAATGCACTGGTAGTGAAGGGGTTAACTTTATTTGAGAGGGAGGGGCTGTGTGTGTCCCTAGGGGCGTGATTCTAACTGTGATTGGCTGTGGCTTCAACTGTATGAGGAGTGATCAATGGATCTACATAGTAGATCCATGTGATCAGCTCTCATACAGAGAGGAGAATGACAGGCAGCTTGTTTACACAAGCTGCCTGACTATCTCCCTCTCCCCCGCCGATCGCAGAGTGGCCGGCGGCGATCGGGTCCGCCGGTCACGCGCGCGGGGGGGTCCGTGACCACGCGGGAGCGGGAGCGCGCCTCCGGCGGCGCGCGCTCGCTCCCTAAACCCTCACAGGCGAGCGACGTAGACCTACGTCACTTTGCCTGTGAGGGGCTGACCGCCCACGTAGATAGTCGTGCGGCGGTCGGCAAGTGGTTAATTTTATTTTTTTTTCTTTTCCCCACAAACTTACTCTCTTTTTATTTTTGGTTTTTGGGCTTCACAAACCTCATAATTTCCCCACATTAAATCCCTCACTGGGATTGCAAACCCCCCTCCCTCCTTCCCCACCTCCCTTCCTCCCTCCTCCATCTCCATCTGGTACTGGATCGCGCAATCCCCAGAATATAACAAAGGCCTTTAAAGACTTCTACACTGACCTTTACAGCATTGCCCTTGGCTCGCCTCACTCTCAACTCCACTCGTTTCTAGCCTCTAGTCCTCTCCCTAAACTGAATGATGACCATCGTGCCTTATTAGATAATCCCATATCGGTGGAAGAAATTGAACTAGTCATTAAGGACATTAGGGGTAGCTCTGCCTCTGGTCCAGATGGCTTTTCGGTTCCATATTATAAATCCTTTAGTACGATTCTGGCCCCCTACCTGGCGAGGTTATTTAATGAGCTTTGCACAAACCCCCAACTAGATAGTTCTCTTAATGCGGCATATATTACGGTAATACCCAAGCCTGGAAAGGATTCTAGTGAGGTTAGTAATTATAGGTCGTTTTTGCTTATAAATAATGACCTCAAAATACTAACTAAGATCTTGGCTAACAGACTCTCTTCCTTCATTGCCCAATACATTCATAAAGACCAGGTAGGATTCATCCCGGGAAGACAAGGCCCCGATCAAATTAGACGCGCTATAGACGTGATCTCTTTGTTGCAATCAGGGTGGGACGGGGATACATCCCAGGAGGGCATTCTCCTTTCTATCGATCTACAGAAGGCCTTTGACTCTATTTCTTTGTCGTACTTGTTTTCCATATTGGAGACTTGGGGCTTGTTAATATTTTGAGAGTGTTAGGGTCCATGTACACGGGACGTTGTTAAAAGTCCCTTTGAATGCTGGAATTTTTAAGGCGTTTGAAACGTCCGTTCGGTCGTGTTTGTACCCGCGTTTAGCGGGCGTTTGCGGGCGTTTGCGTTTAGAACCGTTCCTAGAGGTCAAAAAAATGATTCCCCTTTAAAATGGAAAAATGCGAACGCTAAACGCGGGTCATCGCGTTCGGACGCGTTCGGTCGCGTTTTTGCGTTTGAAACGCCGGGAAACAATTATCCAAATTATTGCGTTCTAAAAAAAGTCCCTGAACGCAACTGCCTGCAAATGACTGTAAACGACCATGTGTACATGGACAGATAAGATAAAATGTTGATGGGTTCAGGGGCTTCTGAAAAAAAACGCCCAACTGCTCCTAAACGGCCATTTCCAGCGTCCCGTGTACATGGAGCCTTATACTCCAACCCCAATGCTAAAGTCAGATTCCAAGGCTGTTACTCTGAACCTCTACAAATTTCTAGAGTTACCCACCAGGGATGTCCTCTTTCCCCCCTCCTATTTGCGATCGCAATTGAAACACTAGCCATAGCTATCGAAAATGACACTAACATTCATGGAGTCCAATGCGCCCAGGGCACTCACAAATGTGCCTTGTTCGCAGATGATTTACTCTTATTTATCATGTCCCCGCTGATATCCCTTCCCAATGTTTGCAAGCTCTTAAGAACTTTCAGAAAAGTTTCCAGATTACAGGTAAATATGGCCAAATCGATGGCTCTGAACATAAACAATCCCACTGCATTGATAGCGAATCTAAAAGATCACTTCCCATTCTCGTGGAGCGAACAGTCCATACCCTACTTGGGGGTCACTCTAACGAGGAAAACTGACCTCCTATCTAAGGCTAACTATACCCCACTCTACTCTAAACTGGAATCGGATCTGTCGGTCACACTTACCAATCTCCTGGATAGATAGGGTCCATGCCGTCAAAATGACCCTGTTACCCTGTATCCTATACTATTTTAGATCACTCCTCATTCTCATCAATGGCACTCATCTTCACAAGTTCCAATCTCGAATACTCAAGTTCATTTGGGGCTCAAAAGGCTACAGATTTTCTAGGGACATCTTATTCAGAACTAGAGCGCAGGGAGGTCTGGGACTTCCTAACCTATGTTGGTACTATCAAGCGGCACAGTTGGCGCAAATATCAGTTGTTTACTCTTGTGGTGTAAAACCAGACTGGGTCAATATGGAACATCAAGCGGTCCCTCTCCATACACTAGACTACCTCCTGTGGTGTCACTTGAAGTATCGTCCAGCAATTCTAGCGCATACTCTCACACACTCATTCTCTCTCTGGGACAGGCTCTGGGGTAGGCTCCGAAATCACCTCCCCCATACGCCCGCTGGCTCTCTTGTTCCAAAACCCCCATTTCCCTCATGGCCTGAACATTACCTCATTTAAATGGTGGCTAGATAAGGGGTTGTATAGAATATGACATTTCTTCACCAGATCGGGCCCGATCTCCCTTTTGCATTGTAAATCTAAACTCAAAATGCCAGCTGCTGAACACTTCCGTTTTCAACAAATTCCCCATTTCCTTCACTCAATTTGGAAATCCAAACCCATTCCTCCCAGGGTGACACCCTATAAAGCTTGGTGGGGCAATGTCATGGAGCAGAGGGGTGGCATCTCTGCGATCTATGGGTCACTTGCTGATAACAGTCAGAAGCCTAGTTATGCCAGAGTCTGGGAGAGAGACCTCTCGCATGAATGGGAGGAGCGGTCGTGGTTTTTTGCCATGACTGCGGCTTACAAAGGAGTACTGAATGTCTCCCTTATCAAGGCACATGTCAAAGTCCTCACTAGATGGTATCTTGTTCCTGAGAAGATTCATAAATTTTACCCGGCATCTTCCCCGCTCTGCTTTAGGCTCTGTTATTCACATTTGGTGGGACTGTCCCAAAATAAGGGGCTTCTGGAACAAAGTATTCAATATTATCAGGAAAGTCACGGGATTATCCATCGTGCAGTCCCCACAGATTGCTCTACTTAACATGCCTATCCCCGGTGCGTCCAAATATCAAAAACGTCTCATTTACTTCATCCTTCTGGGAGCCAAAATGACCTTAGCCAACGCTTGGAAGCGACCCTCGGTTTCCATATTGCGCGCTAAAAGAACACACCACCTCTTTGAGGTGGTATGGGAACCATGGGCTGTGTTCATTAAAACCCCATTACATGCTCTGTAGTACTCTATGGATCTTACTTGTTCATATGGACCTGTCAGGAAAACGTCCTCTTCCCACTTCCTCTCTCTGAGACCTCGCTCTTCTGTGCTCATATTGCACCTCCTTTATCAAGGTCTGTTCTTTCCTCTGTCCTCTCCTTTCCTTGCCTCTTTGGCGCTCTTTTCTATACCTCCCCCCCTCAATTTTTTTTTCCTTTTTACACACCATTCTAACCTGCTCATCCCATGCTCGATGGGAAGTTGTCGGGACGCTGCCTGCTCCCTTCCTACACTACTCTGAATGCCTTATCGACTATTAAGGTTGTCTGTTGATTATTTGCCTTTTGCTCCATATCTGTAACTTTACTACACTCCCCTACGGGCGGTAGATTGATAACACCCCAACTTGGTCTGCCGTCGCTAGGTTATGGGGGAGCCAGGGACGCCCACTCTTTCCTGAGGAGACAGTCTTAGTTCCCAGGAAGGATCTCCTTGGGTTTGGGCAGGCCTCTCCCTGTCTCCTTTTCACGGTGCACGATCTTTACTATGCATTTTTCTTATTGTGTAACTTAATGGGATGATTTGCCTACTCACCCATAGTGGTATTTGGGAGTTTTACAAGGACTGTCCAGTATATTTTTAACCACTTGCCGACCAGTCACTGGGACTGTACTGCGGCAAAGTGGCTCGATTCCTTCCAGCGACGTAGACCTACGTCTCTGGACTCCTCCTCCTGTAGGCGGCGCGCAAGCGTTTTCAGTCACAGCGGGAGTCAGGCCAGGGGAGGAGCGGGGGCGATCGCCGCTGCTCTTCCCCGATCATCGGGGAATCGAGTTTGGAGATCCGCTCGCTTGTGTAAACAGAGCTGGCGGATCTCCCAAGTGACAAACAGTGACAGCATAGCTGAACATGCGATCTGTCCCTGTGTCACTCAGTCAATTCCCCCCACACACATCAGTAAGCACCAGGCATACATTAACCCCTCCCTCGCCAATAAAATTAACCCCTTCCCTGCCAGTGTAATTTTTACAGTAACAGTGCATATTTATAGCACTGATTACTGTAGAAATGTCACTGGTACCCCCAAAAGTGTCAAAAATGTCAGTCAAGGGTCCGATCTGTCCGCCGCAATATCGCAGTCCCGCAAAAATTTCATATAAAAAAATGTTAAAAATATTGTTATTTTTTCAAAATAAACGCTCTTTTTTTGTTTATAGCGCAAAAAGTAAAAAGCGCACAGGTGATCAAATACCACCAAAAGAAAGCTCTGTTTGTGGTAAAAAAAGGACATAAATTTCGTTTGAGCACACGCAATTGTCAGTTAAAGTCGCACAGCGCCGAATCGCAAAAAGTGGCCTGGACATAAGACAGCTAAATCCTCCGGTGGTAAAGTGGTTAAATTGTCAAACTTTTGCTTTCTTTGCATGGTTCATAATGCTTGTTATGTATTTGTTCCTCTACATTGCAAATACAACATTTTGAAAGAAAAAAAAAAAAGCATGTATGTGTATGAAGAACACACAGCAAAAGGCCTTTTTTAAAACCAACACTGGTCAAAATAGAAAAAAAAAAAAAAACACACAATTTTTTTTAACTTTTTTTGTCTGCTAATTGCACAGAAAATAAAAGACAATAGGGTCAAACAGTATCATAGTTTCAAAAAATTAAACAATAAATATTTTGCTAAGTAAACATACCCATGGAGATTTTTATAAATATCTAAATTTAAGTGTGTGATGTTAGTGGGGACATTAAAGTGTAAGCTCCTCTGGTGCAGGGACTGATGTGACTGGCCCAGTGCTCTCTGTACAGCACTGCAGTATATGTCAGAGATATATAAATGTATAATAATAGTGTGTGACTGTGGGGGGACATCAGAGTGTAAGCTCCTCTGGTATAGAGACGGAAGGAACTAGCTTAGTGATCTCTGTACTGCACTGCGGTATACGTCACTGCTTTAAAATTGTATAATAATAATAGTGTGTGACTGTGGGGGGACATTAGAGTGTAAGCTCTTCTGGTACAGAGACTGATGTGACTGGCTCAGTGTTCTCTGTACAGCACTGCAGTACATGTCAGAGATATATAAATGTATAATAATAGTGTGTGACTGTGGGGGGGGGGGGCATTAGAGTGTAAGCTCCTCTGGTGCAGAGACTGATGTGACTGTGGGGGGACATTAGAGTGTAAGCTCCTCTGGTACAGAGACTGATGTGACTGGCTCGGTGTTCTCTGTACAGCACTGTGGTATATGTCAGAGCTATATAAATCTATAATAATAGTGTGTGACTGTGGGGGGACATCAGAGTGTAAGCTCTTCTGGTATAGAGACGGAAGGAACTAGTTTAGTGATCTCTGTACAGCACTGCGGTATATGTCACTGCTTTATAAATGTATAATAATAATAGTGTGTGACTGTGGGGGACATTAGAGTGTAAGCTCTTCTGGCACAGAGACTGGTGTGACTGGCTCAGTGTTCTCTGTACAGCACTGTGGTATATGTCAGAGCTATATAATTGTATCATAATTATTAGAGTGTAGTCTCTGCTCATACAGAGAACATCTAACATCACCTCTTCAGTCACACACTATTATTATTATTATTATACATTTATATAGCTCTGACATATACCACAGTGCTGTACAGAGATCACTGAGCCAGTCACATCAGTCTCTGTATATCTTACATTCAGTAATAAAAAGCTGACTGACAATATAAGAATGTATTGATTAATTTATTTACTTATTTATTGGTAATTATATTGATTATCATTGGAAATAGTTCTGGTACAATAAATGACATCCTGGTAAAGATACAGCAATGAACAATACAAAGAGAGAGAGAGAGAGATGAGAGTCATTGTGTAATATAAATCTCCCGATAATTTCTATATGTCGGGTTCAGTAGCTCTGTACAAAGTCAGTGAATTGGAGTTTTTGTGTTCCTTAGGTTATGAATCTAAAATTGTCTCATCAGTAAAATGATAAAAAGGAATAGCAGCAATTCTCAGAGGTGTCAGTGTAAAGCTGGCTGTGATTTATTTTATGACTCGTATAATAAAAATGAATTTCCAGAACAGGTTATTATTA
This sequence comes from Pelophylax lessonae, assembly GCF_965119305.1. Taxonomy (NCBI): domain Eukaryota; kingdom Metazoa; phylum Chordata; class Amphibia; order Anura; family Ranidae; genus Pelophylax; species Pelophylax lessonae. The sequence goes on along the minus strand of NC_138773.1, from coordinate 15,731,924 downwards.
CAGGGCCTCTTTTCTGAGATATACACAGACTGAATTCATCAGATTTTTGGAATTTTCTTTTACCATGCCAAGCTGAGGTGTGAGCAGAGCAGAATATACCAGGAAAGTGTGATAAGACACATTGTACCCACTCACCTGTATATTCAGAATCCCTTATTGGTGATGGATGGGGTCTGTGTATGGGGATACATGGGTTGGGGATGAGGAATATACAACAATGTATACTTGTCAGGAAGGATTGATCACCTTGTAGAAAAATATTTCCTGTATAAAGCAGCCAACACCTTCCTGTTGTAGACAGATACAATGTGTCCTGTAGACGTCCTGTTATCAGATCTTGTGTTGGTCGGGTTCCTTAAGCCAGTTTTATACAGCCAGGTTCCCCCTTCACCCTGCACCATCTCACTGTGTATAAAATATTCTAGAAGTCTCTTGAGATCTCCAGCCATATCTCTCCTGTGTCTCCTTACACTGCCGAGATCTCACTACAGCCTCGTGACACAAGACGATCCAAAAATATCTTTGTGTTTCTTTGTTTTTGGGTAAACTTCTCAGAAAGGTCTTCTTCACATTGCTGTTATTGATCATAATGTAAATAATGTAAAAACAAATCTGACCAGGCTTCCGTATAAATGGGGGTCGCCACTTATTTTTTAGTAACCAAATCTACTGTGAAGTACATAAGTCAATGTATGGGCAATGTGTCACATACCTGGTGGAATGAGCCTGGTGTGCAGAGGAAGGCCTCTCTTGCACTTCTGACTCAGGGCTCCTTATAGAGTAGACAGGTAGTGCAGGAGTGCAGAGTCACATGACTGCCAGTAGTCCTGCCAGCTGCTGGGGTTCTGATGGGCTGTAATGCCAGATGACATCAGATGTCCTGTGGACTGGAACAAGCTGTAACTGTGGTGTAGTAGGTAGAAGAGCAGGTCCCGGTGGCCCATGGACAGGTACTTGCAGCTGGGAAGTCCTATAGAGACAGACCGGGTCATACACCTGCACGAATGTAAAACTAATCTGACCAGGCTTCCGAATAAATAGGGGTCACCACCTATTTTTTAGTAACCAAATCTACTGTGAAGTACACAAGTCAATGTATGGTCAATGTGTCATGTACCTGGTGTGCAGAGGAAGGTCTCTCTTGCACCTCTGACTCAGGGCTCCTGATTGAGTAGACAGGTAGTGCAGGAGTGCAGAGTCACATGACTGCCAGTAGTCCTGACAGCTGCTGGGGTTCTGGTGGGCTGTAATGCCAGATGACAGCAGATGTCCTGTGGACTGGAACAAGCTGTAACTGTGGTGTAGTAGGTAAAGAGCAGGTCCCAGTGGCCCATGGACAGGTTCTTGCAGCTGGGAAGTCCCATAGAGACAGGATCATAAAGGGTCAGACAAGCCGGGTCATACACGTTCGCGAAAAATAGGTACAGATGTGGAGGTAGAAGAGTTGTCAAGAGCAAGCCAGGGTCAATGCAGGTGGAGAGCAGGAGTAGTTGGAACAAGCCAGGTAGATAACTAAAAATAGATACAGATATCAGGGAACAGGTGTCAAGGTCTTACCTTGCTCTCCTGTCGGCAGCCATCTTGGACATGTGCAGACTGCTTCCTCTTATAAACTCTGATTGCATCATCACTTGCCTGCTGCCTGGGTGTCACACAGTGATGATGCTGCACACCTGACTATATGAATCACCTGATGGGTTGCAGTCCTCGCCCTTGTGTTTGTGCTCCAAGGTGCATCTCTGCTAGCAGTCTTCTGTTCTCCATGTTCCTCCGTGCATGGCCTGTCTTGACTGATGACTCTCCTGGCTCTTGGCTCCACAATGGCAGACAACCCCGCATCCGCAGGTGACCTGACTTAGGCAGACTAGTAGGTAGAAGAGCAGGTCCTGGTGGCCCATGGACAGGTACTTGCAGCTGGGAAGTCCTATAGAGACAGGCTGGGTCATACACCTGCGCCAAGATCAGGTACAGATGCGGAGGTAGAAGAGTGGTCAAGAGCAAGCCAGGGTCAATGCAGGCAGAGAGCAGGAGTAGTTGGAACAAGCCGGGTAGATAACTAAAAACAGATACAGGTATCAGGGAACAGGTGTCAAGGTCTTACCTTTCCCTCCTGTTGGCAGCCATCTTGGACATGTGCAGACTGCTGCCTCTTATAAACTCTGATTGCATCATCACTTGCCTGCTGCATGAGTGTCACACAGTGATGATGCTGCACACCTGACTATATCAATCACCTGATGGGTTGCAGTCCTCGCCCTTGTGTTTGTGCTCCAAGGTGCATCTCTGCTAGCAGTCTTCTGTTCTCCATGTTCCTCCGTGCATGGCCTGGCTTGACTGACGACTCTCCTGGCTCTCGACCCCGCATCCGCAGGTGACCCAGCTTAAGTAGACTACCTGCTTCTGGACTTCCTCATCTCGCTTCCCACTCTTGCTGTGTTCTTTGCTCCAATAAACTGCTTTATTTTACCTGCATACCCATGTGATGTGGTTTCCTGGCACCCTGACAACAGGACAATCTCGGGAACTCTGTAGACAAGACAGCACTGATCCTGGGTACTGACTGAGTTTAATAGTCCAGTTGGCGCCCTCATCTGTCACAAAATGCACTGCGAATGCCTCATCTATTCGCATTCCAGAGATTTTGTCAAAGAGGTAGTCAGTATCAGAATAGAGAAGAGAAGGGTTAAAGTGGCAAAGGTTTCTACAAGTAATCATTTGCTACTTGGAGGGATAGGTGGTTGGAGACAAGGATACTGTGAAACTAATGAGGTTGTGATCAGAGAGAGGAAAGGGGGTGTTAGTGAGGTCGCCAGGAGTGCAGAGATGGGAGAATACAGGGTCGAGGATATCACCATTGGAGTGGGTGGAAGTGTGTGTCCATTGTGTTAGGTCAAAAGGTGAGGTTAAGTTGAAAAGTTGATCTGTACCTAGACTGTTAACATTAACAGGGATGTTAAAGTCACCACGGATAATAGTGGGTATTTCAGAGGAGAGAAAGTAGGATAGACAGGCAGAGATTTCATCAAAAAAGCATGATACTGGATTAGGAGGCAGATAAATCACTGCAATCCTCAAAGAAATTGGAGAAGACAGACAAATACAGTGTGTCTCAAAAGAAGAGAGGGATAGAGAGGGAGGGAGGGGTAGGAAAGACGTGAAAGGTGCTCTGCGGGCATAGAAAGAATGTACGTATTTGCAAATGTGTGCAACTAAAACCCTGTTTTTAATGCATACTGTTAGACAGGTTAATTTGGTTGGTCGCAGGCTGGTTGGTAAGTTGTGATTGGAAATTCCTTGGCTTTTTTGACATGTGTTTGCCGTTCCAGTGCTCCTTGCTGTTTAGACCAGTTATAGGTGGGGGAAGTGACCACTTTTTGTATTTAGTTATAGCCAGTGGCAGCCTGTCCATTGGGGGTGCAGGGGCGCTGCCCCCCCTATCCATGCATCCGGCCCCCTAATCTACATGCAGGGTGCCGGGCGCATGGATTTCAATGTTTTTTTTTTTGTTTTTTTTTTAAAGCACGTGATTAGAGTCATAGGCTCTAATAGGCTTCAAAAAAGGGTGGGCTCGGGGGCGCATATTTAGAATTATTTATCTATGAGATTATCATTTTGGTAAATACAGTAGCTCTCTTCCAGTGGCTTATCTCTTCTCTTCTGTTCCTGGTAATGTGAGTTGTCTTGCTCACCATTGGATTGCTCCAGTTTGTCTAACATATGTACAGTAAATCACACATAGTGAAGTGAAGTGCCATATCATCTCTGTCTATGAATAGTCTGCCAACTTTAAAAAAAGTTTGTCATAGGTCAACTGTATGAGAAGAACATCTGTTAAACAGACAATTCTTTGAAATAATGCAAATATACCACTTGTCCTTATGAAAATGTATGAATGCTTTATTATATTCTTTATATATTATTTGATAAAAAATCAAAAGGACCAAATGATAATTATGAGATTAGAAAAATTGTCAGAAGAGGTTTTTTATTTAGAACATGTTTTTATGAATGTATTCAATGTGAAAACATTTAAACATATAGTTTATTTATTTATTTATTTATTTTTTTACATGTTTTACCATCCATCTAAGGAAAAGTCCACTTCTAATGCAATTTTGTTTCTGGATGTACTATGTAGAGGGGGAATTGAGAATTATGCAACTTATTTTTACCAGTGCAGCTTTCATATCCTTGTTCTTCAGGCTGTAGATCAGAGGGTTGATTGTTGGTATTATGATACAATAGAAAAGGGCCGTCATTCTGTCCTTGTATGAAGAAAAAGGTGTCCCAAGACGAAGGTGGACATACATGGCAGTGCCATAGAATATGATAACAGAGACCAGGTGGGCAGAACATGTGGACATGGCCTTTTGGCGGGCCTCCTTAGAGCGTAGAAGGAACACAGAGGATAGTATCTTGATGTAGGAACAGAGTATAAGAAAGAATGGGATTGTTGCTCCACATATACAAACAATGAAGACATACAGCTCAATTTTAAAAGTGTTGATACATGCCAAATGAAGAAGAGGTGGGATGTCACAGAAGAAGTGGGCTATGTGATGAGAGCCACAGAATGGGAGCCTGAAAATTGAACTGGTGTGAATTAAAGACATCAGGAACCCCACAATCCATGGTCCAGTGGCCAACTGATAGCATATTTTAGAGGTCATCACAGAAGTATATCGTAGGGGGTGGCAGATAGCCATGAACCTATCAAAGGCCATTACCGCAAGGAAGAGACATTCTGACACAGAAACCGCCGAGAAGATGTACATCTGAGTAGCACAGCCAATGAAGGAGATGGTTCGATCCATGGACAGGAAGATTCCCAAAGCTTTAGGAACAGTGACATTGATGGAACAGAGTTCTAGCATGGACAAGCCCCTCAAGAAGAAATACATGGGGGTGTGGAGATGCGAATCAAGTGTAATGCTCAAGATGATCAGACCATTCCCCAATAAAGACAGGATATAAGCAACCAGGAAGAAAATCATTAAGATTATCTGAATGGAAATAGACAAATCTAAGAATCCTTGGAGGAAAAATGTTGTCTCATTGTTGAGATTCTGTCTTTGAATAAGCATATTTTACAGTGTTTGTCTTTTCATACAACTGTGAATAACATTGAGATAACTTTGAATTCAGGAGATGTGCAGTGCAGTCAAAAGTCCCAAAAAAAGTCTTAAAAAAGGTTAAACGTTCCAAATTTGTTTGTCAAATATGTTAATGCTCAACAATTGAGCTGCGTTGCCAAAACCTTGAAAAATACTAGAACCCGGAAAAAGAATGCTCCCATAGGAGCTGGGATTTTTTAGGTGCCAATAACTGGAGAACAGATTAAAAATTAAACATATTTTATTTAATTCATTAAAAGTTAATCTTCAAACACAACAAACATCAATGTTAAAATTACTCCATCACGGTATTCTGGAGAATAATGGACACGGTCCAAGATTGGTGCAACTTCTAGGGTGACAGTCCCAACATGTTTCGCCGACCACTTTGGCTTTTTCAGGAGCTATAGTATTATCACACCACTGGGCGTTAGAACACAGACTAATCATCCAGATTCCCACTTGTTTACAGGGTGAAATCAGCTAAAAACCAATCATGCTACTTTAGACAGAAATCCACTGGTAGGTTATAGGGGAAAGCTTTCAAGGGCTGGCCACAGGAGGGAAAAATCAGGTCTGAAAAGTAAATAGTACTACAAGTGAAATTAAAAGTAGAAAGAAATCAGCGCAACTTAAGTGAAACAATATCAATAATAGTAAATAAATATAGTGCAATCAAGTAGCTGCTATAACATATATGCTTATCACTGCATAGTAACCTAGATCAAAATATATTCAAAGATACAGCGCTACTCTGTACATCATAAACAATATACATGTGCAAAATTATCCAAGTAATAAAGTGCATGTAATAATTAAAGTGCAAATATAATGCAATATTCTGATCAAATAGTGCAAATTGTAAACAAATCTCTCATAAAGTGCAAATAAATGTCCAAATGAAGTGAATAAATCCATTCATATTGCTTCCTTCGCAATGTGCAAAACTTGACTGGAAAGGTGCTTAAAGATGCTTGTGCTTCCTCCACCACCTAAAGATGGCCTCTCACCTTAAAGTTGTGTAAAAAGCATATTGAGTACACTCACATAAAAAGCACTTAAAGCTGTGTGGGCTAATCTCACATAGTATGTAAGAGATCAGAGCTGGCTGCCGGGTCCCGTCTGATAAGAAGTCTCCGCCCCCCCCATACGTGTTGCGTCATACGTTCCTGATGATTGAATTCCTCAGAGGAAACTAGCCCAGCTTTCCAAGAGGTTTCAAGGAGTGTTTTCTGTTACAGTCGAGTGATCTTTTCTCCCCTCAGGGGAACTGCCTATTTGGCCCTGATAGTAAAATACGGGTCTAACCTTAAGGTGAGAGGCAATCTTTAGGTGGTGGAGGAAGCACAAGCATCTTTCAGCACTTTTCTAGTCAAGTTTTGCACATTGCGAAGGAAGAAATATGAATGGATTGATTCACTTTATTTGGACATTTATTTGCACTTTATGAGAGATTTGTTTACAATTTACACTATATGATCAGAATATTGCACTATATTTGCACTTTGATTATTGCATGCACTTTATTACTTGGCTAATTTTGCACATGTATATTGTTTATGATGTACAGAGTAGCTCTGTATCTTTGAGTACTACAAGTGAATCAATCATTCCCCGAGTGTTCACTTCTATATTAAGGGGTCTGCTCCGCGAATCCACTCACATGCCACCCATATAAAGAGGGGGATATGATCCCACTGGAGTCTTTACGGTCAGCGTGACTGAGGTTTATCACGGCTTCCCCGCCAATCAATTATTTTTTTTCTGTGTCCTTTACTAGAGTTGAGAGAACACCTGGATGTCCGGGTTCGGCGGGTTAGGCCTAACTTGATAAAAAATTCCGGGTTCGTGAACTTTGTCCCGATCCCGAACCCCATTGAAATCAATGGGGACCCGAACTTTTGAGCATTAAAATGGCTCTAAAAAAACAAGGAAAGGGCTAGAGGGCTGCAAATTGCAGCAAAATCTTCTTAAGAGCATGGCAAGTGCTCTGCAAACAAATGTGGATAGGGAAATAACTTAAAATAACATAAAAAACATAAAAATAAAAAATAATCATCTTGATCTAGGAGGACGAGGCCTATATGGAGTAGGAGGTTGAGGTGGTGGTGGATGTGGCGGTGTAGGTGAAAGCGGCGGTGGAGGAGGACGAGGTAGCCAACACTGGTTTTTGTTTTTAATTTTACATTTCTTTTTAAATTAGGTTACACCCCAAAAGAGTGAGAAAGATCAAAAATACAACAATGGCTGGGTAAGGCCGGTATACATGTCTATTCTGCACAAGGTACGGACAAGTCCTCTGCGATCCATGCCTAGTTCATTTTAATGAACGTGAGCTTGTCCACATTGGCTCTGGACAGGCGGCTGTGCTTGTCTGTGATAACGCCCCCAGCCATGCTGAATACACGTTCAGATAATACACTGCCTGCAGGGCAGGCCAGCACCCCCAAGGCGTAAAGGGCAAGCTTAGGCCATGTGCCCAATTTGGAGACCCGGAAGTTGAAGGGGACAGACCTGTCATTCAGTACGTGTATAGTACGTAAGGAACGGTAAGGAACTGTATATGGTATATGGTATATGACAAGGAACGGTGATGGCAGCAGGTTTTTTTTTTCCCCTTTCTGGGTTGAGTCTTGCCTTGGAAAAGGTATGTGTCCCTGGTTGTGGGCCGGGCTCTCCCAAAGCTGTCTAAGTTCTGAGGCCTTCTGGTAGGGACGGGGCTGCACTGGTCTTGCCAGGGACCTGGATTCTGAAAAGCCTGTGGTGTATGTGCCCCTGGAGTGGCAGTCCAGGGGTGCCATAATTCACGGTGGATTGCAACTCTATGAGTATGGCACCAAGGAAACTGCACTTCCTACACATGTTTTTCGGCCCTGCCTCTAGGGCCGGGCCTTTTGGTCAGGAGTCAGGACCAGAGGAATTTTTTATTTCTGGCCGAAGAGCCTGCCATAGTATTGCAACATGGCAGTAACCTTGCCCTTCTCCCCTATCCCTTTCCCCACTTTTATGTGTTGTGTGTCTCACATTTTGTGTTTTTTATTGTAGCGGTACACTTTATTTTGCACAGCATGATTAGTAGGGTGTAGGTCCTTGGGCCTGTCCCTGAAAGTCTTGGGAGGGGGTGGATATGGCCTTCTGGCTTGGTTCGCCCTCTCTCGTGGGGCCTCTCTTCGGGAGAGCCCCACCTAGTACTTGGGGTGGTCTGTTTCAGCAGACCTCCTAAAGAACGGGGCTGCCTGGTTTCGGCCAGTTTAGCCAGTGTAAGTACCACAGTCCCTGTCAGGAGCCTTGTGCCCCGGGGGATCAGGGACCATGTGTACACCCTGTGCACTTTTTGTGCTTCACTTTTTTTGTGTGCACTTTTTTATGCACCCACCGGGTGATAGTCTGAGTGTGTTCACACACCCCACGGGCTTAAAAAAAAAAAAAAAACAGCTGGTGGTCCTGGTTGTTGTGGCGTGCCAACAAAGCTTTTCCACATTTCATACATGCTAACCCTGCCTTCTGAGGTGCTGGTGGTGCCCTGGCTGCGTTGGCGACCTCCTCCTCCTCTGCCTTCGCCTTGTGCTTCCACTGTGCCTCCGCTGTCAGGTGGGAATGCCACTAGCATCGCTTCTCGACCTTTTGGCTAAGATCAAGTGTAGTATCTGTTGTTATCTGTTATCTGGGTGCCACCCTGCTGTGAACATGGTTCCTCCTCTTTCATCTCCTCCTCCTCCTCATCCTCCACCTCGTCATCCTCCAGAACTGTGCCCTTGCTGGACAATTGTGTACCTGGCGTTTGTGGGTGCAGGAACCCACCCTCGGAGCCACTTGTGAATGACTGCCCTGAAAGCCTTGGAAATTATCACTGCTCCGGATGCGGAGGCGGTAGAGGATGAGGAAGCGGAGTAGGAGGAGTTAGCAACAGGAGGCAAACTGAAGCATCCTGCAATCCTTGGTGGTGGAAGGAGATGCGCCAAACAAATTTCAAGGGTGTATCTCACAGTAACATAATCAGCAAACGCTGCAAAATTATTAATTTTCCCCTAAATGGGTGTTTATTGAATAGCAAAATAGAACAACAGTGTCTAAAAGGGTGTATCTCACGAACAGATACAGACTAGGCGGCAATTTAATTTTTTTTATCTAAATGGGTGTTTATTGAATAGCGGAATAGAACAACAGTATACAACGGGTGTATCTCACAGAAACATATGCAGACTAGGCCGCGATTTAATTTTTTTTCCCTAAATGGGTTTTTATTGAAAAGCGGAATAGAACAACAGTATCCAACGGGTGTATCTCACAGTAACATATGCAGACTAGGCCGCAATTTAATTTTTTTCCCCTAAATGGGTTTTTATTGAAACGCGGAATAGAACAACAGTATCCAACGGGTGTATCTCACAGTAAAATAGGCAGACTAGGCCGCAATTTTTTTTTCTCTAAGGCCCCTTTCACACTTGTGTGACTTCAAAGTCACGCGATTTACCGCGATTTTGCCTGGGCTTGAATGTCTTTGGCCTCAAAATCATGCCAAAGTAGTGCAGGGACTACTTTGAAGTAGAATAATGGAAAACGACTTGTCATGCGATTTTGCGGTCCAAAATCGCGGGACAAGTCGCACTAGTGTGAAAGGGGCCTAAATGGGTGTTTATTGAATAGCAGAATAGAACAACAGTATCCAAAGTGTGTATCTCACAGTAACGTATGAATGAAAAATGTTTATTTTTCCCTTTAACCCTCCTCTTATGTTAGGGTCAGAACCGACCCGTTTTCAGGTTTTGAATGTCTATAAGTATCACATAAATTTGTTTATTGCATCAAGATTTTTTTTACTTTGTCAGGAACCTGTATTTAAACAATGTAAAAGAAAAATAATCCTTTTCACTAAATTATAAAATACTGTGGTGAAAATTAAGACGTTCATGGTGTTAGGGTCAATTCTGACCCAGTTATAATATAGGATTTTAGGACACTAATAAGTGCCAAAACTGAAATCATAAACACTCTCTCTGCTTAGTAACACTGACAGCCAATCCCCTCTCAACCCTGTGAGCTGTAGGTAGGGAGGGGCCTATCTCTTTTCCTGCTTGTCTGCTTCTCTAAATAAAGTGAAGAAACATAGGACAAATATATTTCAGAGTTGCTGACTTTATTTTACCATTTTTTAAATTTGAAAATGAGAGGTATGCTATCAAAAGAAAGGTCTAAGGGGTCACACCAAAAATATTAAAACCAATATTTTCAAGGATAAAGAAGCCTAACAAGGTAACCAAGAGGTAAGAAACAAATTTGATGATAAATAATTATTCAGAGGGTATTTTATGGCTGATTTAAAACACGGGTCAAAACTGACCCTAAACATCATGGATAGTAACGGAATTCTAACATAAGAGGAGGGTTAATTGGTGATTTTTTAAGAGCAGATTAGAACACAGCAGTGTCTAAAGGCTTTATCTCACAGTAACATATAAAGGAAAAAATGAAAAAAAAATTTCCCTTTAAATTGGTGATTTCTGAATAGCAGATTAGAACAACAGTGTCTAAACGCTGTATGTCACAGTAAAATATGACGGAAAAAACTTTTTTGTTTTTTTTAAATCCAGATTAAGCAGACACATATGCATTAAGCATGCATTACATGGCTGCTACACGCCACAGGCCTAACAGGTTGGATACTGTTGTTGTTCTATTCCGCTATTGAATAAAAACCCATTTGAATGAAAAACTGAAAAATAATTATTTTCCCCTTAAATTGGTGCTTTTTGAATAGCAGATTAGAACAACAGTGTCTAAACACTGTAAGTCACAGTAAAATATAAAGGAAAAAATGTTTTTTTTTTTTAATCCAGATTAAGCAGACACATATGCACTGAGCTTGCATTATATGGCCGCTGCACGCCGCACGCCGCCAACCTAACAGACTGATAAAAGGTTTTTTTTTCTCCCTCCTCCTCACTGGGCTCAGGTCAGGGTAAAAAGATTGTGCACTGCACCCCCACACAATAAAATCAATGTCGATCGCTGTCTGATTAAATAAGATTCTTCCTATTCTTTCCCTGAACGCAATCTCCAGCCCGACCCTACAGTAATCTCCTATCGCTCCCTCAGCAGCAGTCAGGAACCTCTCCCTAGTATAGTTAGAGCAGAGTGACGCGTGCTATGTGACTCCAGCTTATATAGACTCTGGGTCACATGCTGCACTGGCCAATCACAGCCATGCCATTAGTAGGTCTGGCCTTAGGGCCGAGGTAGAAAAAGCCCGTAGTGTATGTGCCCCTGGGGTTGCAGCCCAGGGGTGCCTTAATTCTCACTGGTGAGGGGCAGCTCGCCTTGAGTTTTTCGGCACCATGGTCACTGCACCTACGCACACTTTTTTAAGCACCTGCCTCTTGGGCAAGGCCTTTTGGCTTCGACCAGAGGAATTTTTATTCCGGCCGGAAGGCCTGCCCTTGTATTTTCACAAGGGCACTAATTCACCTCTCCACTTCCCCTTCCCCACCTTTTTGTTTGTGTGTGCTTTTTCTTTGTAGTTTGTCACTTTCTATCACCTTTTTTCACTGCACGACTTGTAGGGTGTGGGTCCTCGGGCCCTGCCTTGAGTCTTGGGAGGGGGTGGATATGGCCTTTTGGCTTAGTCCGCCCTCTCTCATGGGGTCTCCCTTCGGGGGAGCCCAACTTAGTACTCGGTGGGGGCAGTCCCCCTGAAGAACGGGGTCAGTCTGGTTTCGGCCAGACAGACCATGAGTACCTTAAATCCCTGTCAGGAGTCTTGCGCCCCGGGGGATCGAGGTTCGGGTCCTACCTCTTCGGAGGGAAGACCATTTGTGTTCGCACACCCTGTGCACTTTTTGTGTTCCTCACGTTTGTGTGTGTGCACTTTTTTACGCACCGGGTGAAGTCTTTTGAGTGTGTTTCACACGCTACGGGCTTTAAAAAAAAAAATTAGTAGGCATGGCTGTGATGGCTTCTAAGGGCACACTAGTTAAACGCTTGTTGATTGGCTGCCCTGCAGCTGTTGAAACCGTGCCATTGAAACCGCGCCAAAACATGAAAAAAATTACCGAACAACAGACTGTATCCCGAACATACAGTGAAATGTTCGGGTCCGTGTCTGGGTAACGAATACTCAAAAGTCTGGTACGATCCCGAACAATACAGTCCATGTTCACTCAACCCTATCCTTTACCTTTACAAAGGGATGCGGCGCCGGTGAGTTTACCTCTGAAAACATTGTTTTCTGTTTGAAAAAATACAAATTTGGCACAAACTAGAGACAACATCACTGAAATGTGAGCAAATCAGCAAAAATGCACATGTACACTAAATGTTCCACACCCAAGCAATATATCTGAGAAATATAAATCAGTCACTCAATACTTTATAACAAAATAATAATAATATAAATGTTCTCTTAAGTAATAAGAAATTCTAAACACCAGCACAAAATAAGACAAATTGTATGCAGGAAATTTTAAAGTAGATTTAAATGTAAAGTGCCACCATAAGATATGAGACGGCCACAGTTTAGAGTTCAATTTATTCAAGCTGGACAATATCAAACCTCCACTTAACATACAATAATAATAATATTACCACTGGAAGACCTTAGATGTAGTATATGCCCTAAAATTCAACAAAGTTTCTAGAGTGTATCTTTTGCAACCTGCTCGTTTATGCTCGTTGATTCTCTAGGGTCTCTGCTAAAAAAAAAAAATACACACACACATATATATAATGTTTGGGGGTTCTAAGTAATTTTCTAGCAAAAAATACTATTTTTAACTTATAAGCAACATAAGTCAGAAAAAGGCTTAAGCCTCGTACACACGTACCGATCGTCGGCCGAACGATCGGCCATCTTTTGTCCAGGGCTGTCATGTCTGTTGAAAACTGCAAAAGACTGCACACAAATTTTGTCGGCCAACAACAGCCGACTGCAGAAGTGATGTCATGTGATGGTTAACTTTCCTTGTCTTTTTTCTTTTCTGAGCCATGCCCAGTCTTGCAAATCTGCTGTCTGTCAGCCGAAATCTGTACTGACTGGCGAACAATCGGCCGTTCTGGTGTTGGCCAACAAAATTTTTAATGCCTGCACGACAGATTCTGTTCGGCCGAAAATGCGCTGTCGGCTGTAGGAAGCATCATACTAACAAGCCTACAATCGGCCGATCGGTCGTCGGCCGAATATTTACGGCCGACAATCGGTACATGTGTACGGGCCTTTAGGCTCCAAGGGGTTAACTGAACAAGATGAAGTTAGAAGCTGATTGTCTGCCACACACTGTGGCAGATGTTATATTAATGTTATCTTTCACATTATACCAAATAACGTGGGCTAGCTTTACTGTTTTTTTTTTTTTTTTAATTAATGAAAGTGCATTTTTTTCCCCAAAAATTGCACTTGAAAGAGCGCTGTGCAAATATCATGGGACATAAAATATTGCAACCATTGCCATTTTATTCTCTAGGGTATCTGCTAAAAAAAAAAATATATATATATATATATATATATATATATATATATACATATATATATATATATAAAAAAAAATATATATATATATATATACATATATATATATATATACATATATAGCTTAGGCTTCAATAGGTTAACTGAACAAGATGAAGTTAGAAGCTGATTGTCTGCCACACACAGCTGCATCAGATTCTGAATACTCCAGTTTTAGAAAATCTCCCCCTTGTGTAACTAAAGACTCAAGTCAATGCATCAAAAAGCAAATTTACAAGCATACATCAGATCTATAGGATTTCTCTCTCTGACCCACAGCTGGGGTGGCTATGTACTTTTGCTGGTAAAATACCAAATCCAGAGGATCAACATATCAACCAAGTTACAAGAATTTTCATAAGTATATTATCAATGAAAGCTTATATATTTATGTTGGTGTGGTTTCTTGCAAAAAATATTTGTTTTGCTATATTTAAATAAAATAGGTGCCCGAGATTCACCAGCCAAATTCTCATATACCTGGGCCTGCTGGACCAACTTCCAAACCTCAGATAGGTATTCATCTCTGAAGGCCCGTACACACGTACCGATCGTCGGCATACAAACGTCGGTGGACGAAGGATCTGCCGATTGTACGCGTGTTAGTATGGTGCCTCCGACAGATGTCTGCGCACAATCCGCGGACAAAAGTCTTTCGTGCAAACATGAAAATATTTGTATGCCGACACCAGAACGGACGATTGTTCGCCTGTCAGTACACAATTCGGCCGACAGACCGCAGATTTGCAAGACTGGGCATGCTCAGAAAATAGAAAACACAGGGAAAGTTAACCATTACATGACATCACTTCTGCAGTCGGCGGACAAAATTCTTGTGCTGTCCTTGTGCTGTCTTTGCACTTTTCAGCAGACACCGACATCCCGGGGAGAAAAGAGGAACATTTGTAAGCCGACCATCGGTACGTGTGTACGGGGCTTGATGAAAAAATCCTTACTTGAAAACTTTTATGATCTTAGAACTGGCTACTTATTCACCATATGTACAATCCTCCTTCATATTACACCTTGACGGGTAACCTCCCATGCAGGGACGGTCCATCCATTGGGGGCGCAGGAGTGCCGACACCCCCATCCATGCATCCAGCCCCCTAATCTACATGCAGGGCACTGGACGCATGGATTCCAATGCTTTTTTTTTTTTTTTGAAGCACATGATTAGAGCCAGAGGCTCCAATAGGCTTCAAAAAAGGGTGGGCTCGGGGCGCAGTTGTGTGACAATAGCGAATTAATATTCGCTATTGCCACACAGATTCTCCTCCTGACCAATAAGGAAGCGGGTCCGAAAGGGGAAAGCCATGCCATTGGCCATGGAGGAGGAGGAGGGAGGAGACGCAGGAGACTGGGGGAGGATGAAGAACCCGCTGCCGCCGCCACCGCTGCTGCTGCCTGCCCTCCCTCCACGTGTCCAGGCTGGGTCAGTGAGCCGGCAACAGTGGGGGGGGAGAGTCCAGATGTCCCTCTGTAGGAAAGGAAAGAATCTATTCTAAGTTTCCTTACAATGTCTATGAGACTCAAGCCCATTGCTTCCTAAAAAGTATGTTGTGCGGGCTGGTGTAGTCTGTGGGGAGGGGGGAATGGTGTGGTCCGTCTGCCGCCCTCCCGGCCCATGGAGTACCAGCCACCACTGCTCCCACCCCTACCCAAGGGACGAGTATGGGAGGACCCTGTTCGACTGACTATGTTAAAACGCTCCACCTATTAGGGGAAAGACACCACTAGGATATCTTCCCCACCCACTCCCCCCCCCCCTTTTTTTTCTCTCTCTCTCTCTTCCATTCCTCCTTTATCCCCCCTCGCTTTACCTCTCCCATATGGAAGAAAACTATATTTCCAATATATTTAGGGAACACTTTTTAGAAATATATTGAATATGGCCAAAATTGTAGCATTTCGAATATATTTCCAATATATTTGGGGGAAAAAATAATTTTTTTTAAAAATATATTTTAAATATATTTTTCTTCCATGTGGGCTTCTCCTCATCTTTCCCACTTTTATAGGCACTCTATGCAATTACTTCTGATGAGTAGGCTACAATCGGATATATGCTTGACCATTGGACCTATTTCTATCCTGTGTAAGCATATTTTACTCTCACTTAGATACCCAAACAAACATATAATAAGGGAAAAATGCTTCCTGGGTTTCTTTAACCACTTTACGTCCGCTCACAGTAATACTGCGGCAGAGTGGCTCATTATCGTCTGACGACGTAGTATTAACGTCGTCAGACACTCCCCTTTCTGGGCGGCGCTTGCGCACCGCCGGAGGCTCGCTCCCGCTGTTTTCATTCACAGCGGGAGTCGGGCCAGGGGAGGAGCAGCGGCGATCGCCGCTGCTCTGCCGCGATCGCCGGGGATCTAGTGTGGAGATCCGCCCGCCTGTGTAAACACAAGCGGACGGATCTCCATAGTGACAGGGAGTGACAGATCGGACTGTTCAGCATAGCTGGACATCCGATCTGTCCCTGACTCACTCAGTCACCTCCCCCCCACACACGTCAGTAAGCACCAGGCATACATTAACCCCTCCCTCTCCAATAAAATTAACCCCTTCCCTGCCAGTGTCATTTTTACAGTAACAGTGCATATATATAGCACTGATTACTGCAGTAATGTCACTGGTACCCCCAAAAGTGTCAAAAATGTCAGTCAAGGGTCCGATCTGTCCGCCGCAATGTCGCAGTCCCACAAAAAAAATCGCAGATCGCCGCCATTACGCGTTAAAAAAAAAAACACCAAAAATGACAGAAATCTTTCCCTTTGTTAGTAAACGCAATAACTTTTGCGCAAACCAATCAAAATACGCTTATTGCGATTTTTTTACCAAACATAGGTAGCAGAAAACAAATTGGCCAAAAAATGTTTTAAAAATTGTTTTTTACATCTTTTTTGGGGGGAATTTCATATAAAAAAAATGTTAAAAATATTGTTATTTTTTCAAAATAAACGCTCTTTTTTTGTTTATAGCGCAAAAAGTAAAAATCGCACAGGTGATCAAATACCACCAAAAGAAAGCTCTGTTTGTGGGGAAAAAAGGACGTAAATTTAGTTTGGGTACAGCGTCGCACGACTGCGCAATTGTCAGTTGAATTCGCACAGCGCCGAATCGCAAAAAGTGGCCTGGACGGAAGACAGCAAAATCCTCCGGTGGTAAAGTGGTTAAACATGTGACAGAAGATGTTTTCTAGTGATAAGTAATACACCATATGTTGACTCTCAAGAGTTTAACCAATGAGGAACTAGGACCCTCAGTTTAGAATCGATCCAAGGATGGATCACAAGTTTTTCCAACTATCACGTTCTTAATCTTAAGTAATTGTATGCATTTAAGACTTATATTTGTTCTGTACTGAAATGTGCCTTGTGTTCTTATAACGTTTGTATTATTCTGCTATTCTTTTAATCACATTTCTCAATAAAAATCTTTATGGAAAAAATAAATAAATAAATAAATAAAAAAGGTAAGACATTGTTTAAATAGTCTTGCTTGATAATATATAGAACATAAAATATTTGAAAAAAATTAAATAACAGATGTGACAGACAAAATTCGAAACATCTTGTTAAGTAAAATGAATTCGGAGAACCAACACATCACAATGACAATAATATGAATATAACAACCAACATTCTGGGATGGGACAGAAGTGAGATGCCTATCCTTGGAGAACCAGGATATCTCTGCCAGCACACAATGCTCACCTCCAATGGAAGGGAGTTCTCTGAAATTCTACTAATCCCTTCTTATAACCAATCCTCTCCACAGAGAGTTTATTATCACTCCATGTCCATTCATTGTTGGATCCTAATTAACAAGAAATAAGACGGAGACTGGGAATATATGCAAAGTACTCTGAGGAACACTTAGCAAATACCAAACGCAGATAACACATGAGAATTAAGAAGTCTTCAAGGATGAGCAGCTTTGTCATGAGACTTGTGTTTGGTAACCTGGCCGCTCATAACATAATAAAATGATATTGTTAACACAATGATGTATTTTAGTGTTTCAAAATAGAATATTTCTACTTGGTAAACTTTATTTTTTAGATTTGTCCTTAAAGTCAAAGTGCAGTGCAAAAATGTGCTCAAAGGTCTGGTGGGAAAAATAATTGTGGAAACATGTAAAGAATAATTACACTGACTTGAAGGAGAAATCTAAGTGGATAGATTTACCTGCTTCGATACCGGGCACTTTCACCCACTACTGCCCCGGCCAATTTTCAGCTTTCAGCACTGTCACGCTTTGAATGACAATTGCGCGGTCATGGAACACTGTACCCTAATGATATTTTTATTTTATTTTTTTTCACATAAATTGAGGTTTCTTTTGTTGGTATTTAAAGCGGAGTTCCGGGCACGAAAACTTTTTTTTCAATAAACATACCCCCGGGACAGTCAGGGCTAGTACATTCCACAATGGCTAGCCTCTGATCTGTCCCGGTTCGCACTTACCTGCAAGAAGAAATACTCACTTATAAAATTTCTTCTCCAGCGTTGCCATCTCTGTTGTGGGCAGCTGAAGCCGGCGCGATCCTCTTCAGCGTCCTCTTCCGTGTCTTCTTCACCCAGAATGCGCCTGCACCGGCCCCTCTCGTCACTTCCGGTGCGGCGCCGCATTCCTCCACAGCTTCTGGGCATGCCCAGAAGCTGTTTAGCAGGGAATGCGGCGTCGCACCGGAAGTGACGAGCGGGGCCGGTGCCGTTGCATTGATTCCTGGGAGCGATGACGTTCAGCTCCCAGGAATCATTGCAAGCCAGGAAGTGACGGCGGAGCCGCGGCGCAGAGGGAGGAAGTGGAGAATAGGTGAGTATTTTCTATCTACAATTACAAGGTGAGTAAAAAAAAAAATATACCTAACTATCCAATTCCTTTTCAGGTGAAGGAGACCAAGCGATTTTGTGCCCTGAACTCCGCTTTAATCACCACTGGGTTTTTTATTTTTTGCTAAAAAAATTGAAAAAACACCAATTTTTATTTTTCTTAGTTTCTGCACCAATAGGCTTTCAAGGATGGGAACTGATGAAGCAGCACTGAAGGGCACTGATTTGGTGGCACTAATTCAATTGCACTAATATGTCGCATTGATGGGCACTAATAGGTGGCACTGATGAGCACAGATAGGCAGCACTGATGGGAATTGACAGGTGGCACTGATTGGCACTGATGGATGGCATTGATGGGTGGCACTGATGAGCAAGCACTGAAAAGCAGCATTGATTGCTGTCACCGATGGGCACTGATTGGTGTCACTGATGGGCCCAGACTGGCATCACTTGCTGGGCACTGTTAGGGCTGCATTGATGATCAGTGCCATGAATAACTGTACAGTCTCCCTTGCAAGGAGATGCCGCTAATTGGCTCACTTCACACTCTGTCAGTGCGAGACAAGGAGAGCCGATAAACTGAACTTCCGTGTTTACATGTGATCATGGGTTACCGAGATTGGGTCACGGTGCCCCCATGATAGCCGCACTGTGTGCTTCCTCGGGTGTGCGAGAGCAGTGACACCGGGGCAACATCGTCCCAAAACTAGAGGAGATCCCGCTGTCATTTTACTATATGGCGGGCGGGAGGAGGTTAAACACAAATGAATGTAACTCTAATTATTAATACATTACTTATTTTTTAACTTTTTTTAACTACTTGAAGACCGACATTTTAAACTCCTATACTGTCCAAGCCATATAAAGCAAATTATTATAGACACATACAGTACACTACAATAATTCCCCTGCGCTCAAGGGTAAATAATCACTGAATAAATAATATATAAAATCAATGAATAAATAATATATAAAAAAGTCAATTTTTCAGTTTGCACTGCCCATACTTTGGATAAAAATTACTCAGTCATGCAACCAGATACCCAAAATATTTGTATATAATTTTTTGAGAAAAGTATGGAACTTTATTTTGGTGGTTTTTATACTTGGAGACCGATATTTTAAACTCTTATTTTGTCCAGGATATTTTTCACTTTACACTGCCATGCTTTGGATGAAAATTACTCAGTCATGCAACAAGGTACCCAAAATGAGAAAAGTATTGAACTTTATTTTGGTGGTTTTTAATCACCACTATTTTTTTTTTATAATATGAAGGAAAAAAGACAGAAAATTAAAAAAAAAAAAAAAAAATAATAATTCTTATTTTTTGTTATAAAACTTTGCAAATAAATACATCTTGCTTCATACATTTTTGGCATGCTGTATAACCCAAATCAATATTATTTACTCTGTGTGAAAGGTATATAGTTTAATAACTTTGCTATATACTATATATTTGAAAAATTGATCAATCTTCATTCTCTGATTTAATTTCTTCAGATCCTGAAATACCAGGACATCACAAACACCCCCAAAATGACCAATGTTTGGAAAGTAGACAGTTCAAGGTATTTAGGAGGCATAGTGAGCTTTTTCTTAAAGTCACAATTTTTCTTGAAAACAATTTTTTGGAAAATGAAAATGAAGAAAGTTGTCATTTTAACAAGATAATTATCACACACAGCATGGACATACTTACAATTACATCAACAACACCATCTTCTACTCCTCCCTGGTAATGGGATGCCACATACGTGAGGGTTTTTTTTTGCGCTGTCTAGATGCATAGAGGGCCTGAAATCTAAGGAGCACCTTCACTTTTTCAGGTACTGTATAAATAATGCATCTGATTTCCTAACTACCTATCACACTATTTAAGGCAATGAAATGCCAGGACAGGGAAACACCCACAAAGTGACCACATTTTGGAAGGCAAAAACCCTGAAGTATTTTTTTCGGAGGCATGGTGAGTCTATTGAAGATTACCTTTGATGCCAGACATTTTTGGAAAATGAAAAAACATATGTTTTTTTTTACACAAAGTTGTGAATTAATACTATTTTTACTAACACACAGTATGGGCATAATTCGTATTTATTAGGTTAATTAGTATTAGTATTAGTATTTATTAGGTTAATTAGTATTTATTAGATTAATTAGTAGAATACATTTTTATTTTAAAAAAGTGGCACATACAAAATACAACCATGAACATCCCAGACAGCTTCTGCATAGGTATAAGATGAGGTAAATGTCACTAAAACAATCAGACAAGGCAAACAAGAATATCAAACCACAATAAACAGAAGTGCCAAAGACAAATATTGATGACGGGCTCAAGGGTCCTCTTGAATGGCCTCTTAAGGGGAGTTCAGAGGGAATAAAGAAGCAGACATCAGGCTTGGTGCCCACGTAAGATTAGAGATACTGAGGCATGAGAGTTTGTACCAAGAGTAGGTCATGAGGAAAGCCTTATCTCAATCTTCTGGGGAAGGGGCGTGTCCCAGTTCCTGCTCCCAGTCCGGATATAATAAGAGTGATTAGGAAATTTATGTGACAGTAAGATACCATAGAGCACAGATGCTGCATGTAGGCAGTCAGTATCAGAGAGGCAAAAATTCTGAAAAGGAGCCAGGTACCTGTGTAATGCAAAATGTTCCAAAGTTGAATAAAAATGCCGGATTTGAAAATAGTGGCATGGGTGAGAGGAATACGTCAATTCCCAAAGGGATTTCAGGCCTGTTGACCCCAACGCGCATTATATGGGACATGGTTAGGACACCTTCCAGTGGGTAAAATCAGTGACATTCATCCCAGGGAGAAACCCCTGATTCACCAAAATTGGGGTCAAGGGACCCAAACACCATGAGATCCTAAAGGTCCAAATGGCCTTATCCCAAACTTCCAACAGGGAGAAAAGTAAGGGTGTCAAGGCAGACTGCAATTTGTGATTTGTAGGGTGGATCCAAAGGAGTTAGAACAGTGGGACCAGCAAAAGATCTCACTCAAGTAAGATACCATAGAGCACAGATACTGCGTGTGGGCAGTCAGTATCAGAGAGGCAAAAATTCTGAAAAGGAGCCAGGTACCTGTGTAATGCAGAATGTTCCAAAGTTGAATAAAAATGCCGGATTTGGAAATAGTGGCATGGGTGAGAGGAATAAGTCAATTCCCAAAGGGATTTGAGGCCCGTCGACCCCAACACCCATTAAATGGGACATGGTTATGACAAATTCCAGTGTATAAAATCAGTGACATTCATCCCAGGGAGAAACCCCTGATTCCCCAAAATTGGGGTCAAGGGACCCAAACACCATGAGATCCTAAAGGTCCAGATGGCCTTATCCCAAACTTCCAACAGGGAGAAAAGTAAGGGTGTCAAGGCAGACTGCAATTCGTGATTTGTAGGGTGGATCCACAGGAGTTAGAACAGTGGGACCAGCAAAAGATCTCACTCAAGGCTTGAAATGATGAAACCAGTCTAATAGCCTGCAAAGTAATGCTGCTGAATTGTATAAATTAAGATGGGGAATACCCACACTCCCA
Organism: Pelophylax lessonae; assembly: GCF_965119305.1. Lineage (NCBI taxonomy): Eukaryota > Metazoa > Chordata > Amphibia > Anura > Ranidae > Pelophylax > Pelophylax lessonae. The sequence continues at coordinate 15,709,911 of NC_138773.1, read as the reverse complement.
TTGACACAACGTTTTACCAAAATGCCATAGTGTAAACGAGCAGGGGATTTAGGCCAAAGAAATTTCACTAGCACTGATCATACCAAGCAAAAGAATAGGTGTGGGACCTGAATTAGGACAGTTTGAAAAATTTATAAAAAATGGGTTAACATGCCCATCTTGTGAAGGGACATGAGGCCCAACCAGGAATGTTTCAGGGAAGCCCAACTCTTGAAGCAACGTTGCATTGTCTTCAGAATAGGAAGATAATTCAACTCATAAAGTTTATTAGGTTGAGATGAGGTCTGTACCCTGAGATATTTAATGGGGCCCTGAGCCCATTTAAATGGGAAATGCTACTCCAAACTTTCCCATGATCCAAGGGGTAGTAAAACATTGAGGCAGCAAGATTTTGATCTAATTTAAAGTTTCTGACGGACCTGAAGCATTCCAATTTGGAGAGAATGGAGGGGAAGGCAGGGCATACTTAGAATTACATCCCAAAATACATTTTGCTACTCCTTCCCAGTATGGGGATACCACACGTGTGGGACTCATTCACAGCCTAGCCACTTAGAGGGGCATACCAATGCAAGGAGCACCTTTAGACTTTCAAGGGGCACAAACTAGACATTTAATTTCCTGACTACCTATCACGTTTTGGAGGCCCTGGAGCACCAGGACAGTAGAAACATCCATAAAATGCCCACATTTTGGAAAGCAAACATCCCAAGGCCAGGCTCAGTACAGGTGGTAGGCAGAGGCAACACTGCAGCAGAGGCAACACTGCACTAGTGTGGCAGTAATCAGGAACACTGTTGCTGACAGCACTGGATCTGGTGACCCTGTACTCATGTGGTGGTTGATCAGGGACAGTGTTGATGGCTGTTCTTGCTATAGTGACACTGGCACTAGTGTGGTTAACAATCATGAACATTGTTGCTGATTGCACTAGTATGGTGACATTGCTATTGATGTGGCAGCAATCAGGAACACTGTTAATAGATTTCACTAGTCTGGTGATACTGAGACTGGTGTGGCAGCAAGCAGGAGTACTACTGATGGTTACACTGGTCTGGTGACACTGAATCTGGTGTGGCGGCAATCAGGAGAAGTGTTGATGACTTACACTGATCTAGCAAAACTAGAACTGGTGTGGCAGCACTGTTTCTGGCGCACAATGGTTTAGTGAAACTGGGAATGGTGGGGTTGTGATCAAGAACATTTTCACTGATTTACACAGCCCGGCAACACTGGGACTGGAGTGGAAGCATTTAAGGACACTGTTGCTGGCTTATATTGGTCTAGTGAAGCTGGGACTGGTGTGGCGGTGATCAGAAACACTGTTGATGCTGTACATTGGCCTAATGACCCTGGGACTAGTATCAAGAACACTCTTTTTGTTATACACTGGGACAGTGACATTGGCACTGCCATATGGCAGTGATCAGGAACACTGTTGTTTATCATGCACTGGTCTGATGACACTGGAACTGATGTGGCACTGATGAGGAACACTGTTTCTGGCTTACACTGGTGATACTGGTAATTGAGTGACAGTGATCAGGAATACTGCCTATGACTTAAACTGGTCTAGTGCTACTGAGACTGCTGTGGCAGTGATCAGGAACACTGTTGTTGGCTTCACTGATCTGCAGACACTGTGACTGGTGTGATGGTGTTTGGGGACACAGTGACCGGTCTCACTGGTTTGTTGATAATGTATTGTTGAGGTGGTGATCAGAGACAATGGTGTGAGACAAAAGTGGGAGGCACATATGCAACTGTTGTAATTCCTACACCGTTCACCTGATTTGGATGTAAATGCCCTCAAATTAAAGCTGAAAGTCTGCAGTTAAAGCACATCTTGATTGTTTCATTTCAAATCCATTGTGGTGGTGTATAGAGCCATAAATGGTGGTGGTTCCCCATCCGGGAAGGGTGTTTGATGATTGCAGGAGCCGATGCACGTCCCTGTTACCTGTGTGGATATATAGCCTTGTTCTATTTGTTCCTCTATATATTCTCCATTGTTGGCTGGATGGTTCTGATAAGCATCTAATAAACCCTAGATGCATCCCTCCATAAGGATAAAGTTTTGTACTATTGCATACCTTGTCTGTTCCTGTATATGTCTACGTCACCCTCCTTGTTAGTCGTTACATTTACAAATGTAAAATTTTTTTTAAATTGATGACAAATGAGATTTCATTGCTGGCTTCACAGAAGGCACATAGACTCTTCCCCAAACTATAAGTTGGCCAATGGCTTTAATTGGAAAGTGATGTCATTGATGTTCCTACCCTTTTGCTTATGTGGCTGGGGATCCCAGTCCATGTAGGTCAATGATGCATGTGACAACAGTGGTTCCTATGGATGCTGCTGGTGCCAGCAACCCATGTTTCCTTAGCAACCATTCACAGTGGTAAACTGGTATTTATAGACAGGGAATAGATGTTGTTAATAGGAGAAGTAATCCAAAAGATGGTTTAGTTCTAATTCAGCCAGCCAAGAGTTGTTTTTATTTGCCTCTAAAGGAGTCAGAAATCCTCAACACAGCTTAGTCATTATTATACTGTCAGGGTGAAGGGAGTTTTAGACAAATGTGAGAGTGGGCCATGTGCACTAATTGTCCTACCATTGATTTGTTGTAGGATTTTAGGGGTATTATGGAGAAGTAAAAAGAGCACTGGGATATGGTATAGTCTGTGAATTTCTGAATACTAGTGCAGCACTCTGCTAGGTAGGTGCTAGAGAGAGAGTATAATTTTGGATCTTTTCTGCTTACCAGAAAGATTGCCAGGAAAATCTATATTGTTCTCTGCCTATCAGAGAACAGTATCTGCTAGTGAGGTCTGCACATGGTGCTCAGGTGCAGCTCAGTTTGTCTGAAGTGTTTTACACTGGTCCAATAGGGAGGCATATTGGACAGTGGGAGGAAACCTGACAAATGAGCGCACAGGCATTTAGTACAGCCCTGGTGAATGGCAGAGGAATGTGCCTCGGCGCATGCTGGAATACTGTATAAATGCCAATGGCACATGTGCTCAGGGACTTTCAGCTAGAGTGTGGGGTCCCAAAGGGAGGGGGCAGCGGCCTCTTCTTTGTAGAAGTTGCCATGAGGCCTCAGGTGGTTCGACCTGAGGGCCTGAGAGTTAGAGAGAAGCTGAAACCGGGTGTCCTGCAGAGCTGACTAGAAGGGAGACACTGGAAAGGATCTAAATCAGCATACAGTCAGTACAGATCTGTGTCACAAGGGGATGCTAGAGAATGTCCTAAAGATAAAGTAGTTGCATCAAGTCTGCTGATGGAGAGAGCAAGAAGACTTAACCGCTTCCATATATCCACATTATGGTTAAAGCAGTGTGACTGCTTTCACAAGTAACCTGGTGAGGCCAAGTGAGAGTTTTTCTTATCAACTGTAAATTGTTCAGGTTGGAGTATCCCACTATTCCCTTCTCCCATCCAAGTTCCACAATAAATACCAAAAACCAAAACCCCTGGACTGTTTATTGAGTAACAAGCCATTGGGAGTAAGGATGGATGTGTAAACAGCCCCTAAGTGACTGTCTGCAGGTAATAAGAGGAAGCCCAGGAAGTCATCATACAGCAAGCCCTATGGAGACAGTGCTAAATTTGGGGACTTGTCTGGGATTTCCTTTGAGTTACAGCAGTGGTTGCAACCGGCAACACCCAGATATTTGCCAAAGTAACACTATGTCTTCTCATGAAAAGTGCTGGGTGTCGGGGGGGAGAAAGGATGTGCTGTTTTGTAAAAGAAAATTGTGTCTGCTTTACAGTAATCAGTGCAAGTGTGCTTTCAAGTTATGGTCTAGAAAGCAGTGACCCAGGAGGCCGGGATCGGCATGTCAGGGGTTGTGTCAGTACATGTGCTGTGGAAGAAAATGTCTGTCATTCAGTCAGTAACAGCGGGACAGTTTCTAACAGGTAAGGGAGTTTGGTTGGCTTGTGAATGGAATAGAGCAGTTGGAGCTAAAGTCAGGACAGAAGAGGCAGATGTGTGTGTGTCTGTGGCAGAGAACACTATCTGCATTGCAGTGCCATTCATGCAGGCTGGGCAGTGTTATGCAAAGGGGTTACTGCACTGCGCAGGAGAGAGCACGCCAAAGAGATCTGCCTTGCAGGAGGAGCCACCGCCAGGAATCCAGCTAGTGTGGGGCCGGCAATCCGAATAAAGGAAGGGAGCTGAGACATCACTTCAGCCGTCGGGTGTAGTTGAGGAGCAGACACGTGTGTGGAGGAGCAAGATGGTGGATGCCGGAGTGAGCCAGAGCGCTTGGGCTTTCCCACGTTTTGGCGGAGAACCTGCAGAGCAGGCTAAATCACAGAATCCCACCCTGTTGGACACAGGGGTCCGATTGATGCCCAAGGGAAGTCTGGCCCTGTGCAGCAGAGGGGGCACGGAACACCTTGAATTGGTATGTGGCAGGTGCCTGAATGTGTCCGCACATGTGGGGCCAGTGTGGGCACTGCAGTGTTGTTGAAGTTAGAGTGGAGTGATTGCCAGCTCAGACCATTGTATGTGAACTGGGAAGTAGGAAGCACTTCTGAACTGCTGACACCTAAAGTGGTCATTCCCTTTGGGAGAGGATGGGGTGTGATGAGTGTGCCGCTGGGGCTTGTACCAGTGATGCAAATCTGCACAACCATCTGCCAAATCAGGACGACCCACATCTCAGAGGTGCAATGCACACAAGTTCTAAGAGCCGAGCAGTGGTTGCAAGGTGCATTGGTGGAAGTTGCAGCAACTAGCAGTCCAGCTCTTAAAGAGGCAGAGAGGCGTCAATGGGCCCAGAAGTTGAAGTCCTTCAGTTTGTCCAGTGAGGGGGAGAATAGCAGGTGCCATTGATGTGGGGTCACCCAGTTTTGAGTATCGCTATGGATCTCTGGAAGATGGAATCCATGACTGAGGATAAAAAGAGGAGGCTGAGTGGGACAAGGGAACTGAAGGAAGAAGAAGTCCTGCAAGTTCCAGTTCAAACAGTGAAGAAACAGAGGCAGCGGTTGTTCGGATGAAGAGCGCAAGGAACCTGGAGTTCTGTGAGGCCAATGCCACTAGGGTCCCAGATCTATCTCCACCTCACACTTATGCCCGGGATTGGGCACAGAACAATGCCTACTTCAAACTGATCGAGAAAGTGGAGACCCCTTACACCCCATCTGGGAAAGGAGACAGGCAGAAACTTCCCAGGTTCTCACATTTACAACGCCTTGTCCAATGGAAGGTGGCCATGGAGTACAGATACGATTATCCATACACTCCCTTGGAGATAATGAAAGAAATCGAGAGTAAGAGTGGGGCTTGGTGTGAAGAGGCTGTTTGGGACTTCCTATATGTCCCCAAGCCAGATCGGAACCAATCCAGGCCTCAGTTGTGGGACACCTTCCTGTCTATTAAGGGGAATTGGAATCTGGGGCAATTCATATACATTGACCAAGTAGAGGTCAACTGCTCCGATGTAAAATGCCAAGCCTGCGCCATCAGTATCCTGGATCCTGAAGGCAAGATCGCCCGCATACCTCATCCTGACCATTACTTCTGCAGTGTGCCAAGTTCTTGTTTAGCTGAGAATATCTGAATTACAAAGGGGCTAGTGAGCATAAATAATTTTGTTGTTGCTGTTGGAAATTTTTTGAATTACAAAGCGGCTAGTGTGTCTGAAAGGTCCCTTTGTTACTATGTTGCTGTTAGGGCTGAGAGCGCTTTTCCAAAATCCCCTTTCTCTCCTATCCTTGCAAAAGAAGATAGGGATCAGCAAAACTGCTATAGTTTCTTCTTGGGAGGAATGACTTTTGTCACAAAGGACTTCTCCTGTTAAAGCCAGGGGCTGCTACCTGGAGGGGGTAAACCCCTAGTTCACAGACACACCCTGACAAAAGATCTTTTTGGCAATGGGCCACCACTGTTGCTAAGAGAAGTACTGAGAAAGGACAATTTGTGAAGATTACCATTGGTAATGATTAAGCGATCCTAGAATCGCGAAACGCGTTTACCTGTCCTGTGTCTACGTGAAGCTCTGTATGAATTATATTCCATGGGGGAATAAACACTTCATTTTCTATATTTCTCCTGAGTGTGGTCACTTTTCTTCGAATTTTGCACTTTTGGATTACGGATCCGGCCTGCACCGGAGCACTTTTCCTCACCTGAGCGGCCCTCCTCCTCCTACCTATGAAGATTACTTTGGGCCAGTGGGCCAGAGTAATGTTGGCGGAAACTTTGTGCGAGTTGCTACCTTGTGGGAGAAGGGTAGTTACTCACTGCCTCTTCAGAGAGAGGGATGCCAGAGTAAAGAATCCCCTGAATATTTCTTACAGACACTTCCTAGAAAGGCAAGCTTTGCTCAAGCTCCAGAATTAATAGCCTGCCACCAGGAGAAGATGTGTTGCCTCTGTGTTACAGAGAGGACACTGTGAATGCCAGTCGGGTGGACTCTGCACGTCTTCATCCTAACTTGTGGGTCTGACTAGAATAGGAAAAAGTCAGTGCCCTGGTAATTGAGAGGGACTGTGTCTATTGCCAGTCATATGGTTCCCAGATATAATAAGTACAGAAGTAAAATTAAAACAATATGTGCTGCGCTATTATATCCTGGATAGCACTAGTGATTGAAAAATAAATGTGCATAGAATCACAAATCAACAATGAATTGTTGATAATAGACATCGATACCTGTTATCACCACAAAAATATATAGTATAACTATATAAGTAATAAAACAGAGTGCATATAATAAAGTTAGCTACATAATAGTACAATGGTATATACTGAGTGTACCGTGACACTATATTAAAAAAAGTGGTAGAAAAAGAAAAAAGAATAAAATAAAGTCCATGAATCAAAAAATCGAAGCCGGTGTGTAAATATGAATCTTCAATATGTGATCCAGGTGATTGCTGAATAACACTCTGAATAGATCAACCACCATCAACATCAAGGAGGCTTTCCGGGAACAAGTAGACCCAGTTTAGCATACGCCTATTGGGTCAACAGAAGCAGTGGTGTACAGCAGTGGTCCTCAACCCTGGCCTACAGGGCCCACTAATAGGCCAGGTTTGCAAGATAACTGAAATACATCCCAGGTGATATCATTTGCTGCTCAGTGATTGCATTACTCTAGTCTGCATCTCCCCAAGGTAATACTTAAAATCTGGCTTGTTAGTGGGCCCTGAGGACAGGAGTTGAGGACCACTGGTGTACAGTATATACACCTGCATAAGCTTCTAATCAGTTTCCATGGCTAATGTAACAATTATCATTTTTACAAGTCTCAAAAACACCTACTGTATCCTCTTCAGAAAATCTTTCAGTACACTTGTGAGTTATGTCCTACTAAAATACCATTGCATAATGTATGCACTGTCTCCAGAGAGACTTCCAGTTCCTCGTACACAGTAGGCATTCCAAGAAGCCACAGAAACAAAAGATGATTTTTGGTGGCTTGAGTTGACTGTTTCCTGATATCAGGCAGATGTGTGGCAGGTGGGTGAAAGTGATGAGGAGGGCTGACAGGAGCCGAGCGGTGCAGCCTACGGATGGGCTGAGAGTGGAGAAGAAGAGGCGGGGGGGGGGGGGTGGAGCAGCGTATATGGTAATAGTTGTCCTGTGGACAGATTCTCCTACCTAAGCTGTGGATCTCTGCAGAGTCTCCAGAGTTACCATGGGCCTCTTGGCTGCATCTCTGATTAATGCTCTCCTTGCCCGGCTTGTCAGTTTAGGTAGATGGCCATGTCTTGGTAGGTTTGAAGTTGTGCCATACTCTTTCCATTTTCTGATGATGGATTGAACAGTGCTCCGTGAGATCTTCAAAGATTGTTTATAATCTAACCCTGCTTTACCTTCTCCACAACTTTATCCCTGACCTGTCTGGTGTGTTCCTTGGCCTTCATTATACTGTTTGTTTACTAAGCTTCTCTAAAAAAACCTTTGAGAGCTTCACAGAACAGCTGTGTTTATACTGAGATTAAATTACACACAGTGGACTCTAAGATGCTTTTCCAATTTCCCAATGGCACTGTTTATATCTGGCGAAACCAAATGCTCGTAACTTCCGGTATCTTAGGCCATAGAGATGATTGGAGCCATTGTGGTCTCCAATCAGCTCTATGGTCAGCTGATAGAACCTATGGCTGCAGTCTCGGGTTACCCGGTGGGAGCCCAAGAAAACAGTGGAAGGGGATTGGAGAAGGGGGAGTCCCCTCCCACTGCTTGTAAAAGCAGTCTAGTGGCTAATTATCTCCTAGGATTGCTTTTATATGAAAGCCGACTGCTGGCTGTAAAAAAAAACAATACCAAGATGATACCTAAATCTGCAGGCATCATCCTTTTATGACTACTCAAAGTCCAGTACCAATATTGTAAGGTTCTTCTTCTTTCATGCAGGATGTGGGCTGAATGAAAGAAGAATCTAACAGATTCCTCAATTTACTTTGATCGATGTGGATGAAGAAGTCTCTGCCAGAAAGTGTGGTATGCCCACCATTTGACCTCACAGCATCCACCCACTTCTAATGATTAGCATACATGGAATGTTCTTTTTTTTTTTTTTTTTTCGTTCAGCACACGGGCTGAACGAAAAAAAAAGAGCATAGCAGATTCCTCCATTCACATCGATCGATGTGGATGAAGAAATATCTGCCAAGAAAAGTGTTAAAAAAATGGTTAAGCATAGGGGAGATCTGCCCTCTGTGTCCACCCCATCCCCTATGCTTCGCCATATATGCTCTTTTTTTTTTTTTTTTAACTGCGGTGGTGAAATTACCTCCTACAGCGCTGCAATCATTGATTTACGTATATGCTGAGAGCAAACACTGTTGCTGTCCGAATAAACAGATAAGTGCTGCAGCTGATGGGCATACCTGCAAAGCAAACAATGGTTAACAATAAAACATTATAGTATAGCAGAATATTATAAAGTACAATAGAAGAGTAAGAACAGAAAATTAACTCAATTAATCGACAACTATTTTTGGATTTTTTTATTTTTTTTTAATTTTTTACATTTTTTGGGGGGGTTTTTTGGAACTTTTTTTTTTGCATTTTTTTTTTAACTGTAAAAAAACTTTAAACGTTTCAGGCTAGGGTCTCTCAATGATGAGACCCTAGCCTGGATAGCCTTCAGGCGAAAGTCATATAACATCTTTTGAGACCCTGTGTCATAAAGTGTGCCCTAGACTGTGCCGTGCTGTACCTTATACTAATAATAGTACACTAATAGTGTGTGGTTGCAACGGAAACAGTCCCCAATGCAGAGACCAGGTTGGCCAGGGCAGGAGGGACAAAAATAGCGGGTGTCACACCTATATCTGCGTTTTCTACAGACACAACATCTTCTCTGGGGTGCTCTTTGGGTAGGGGTACTAGGGAAGGCATCCGGAAAATACCTCTCATGCAGCCATCTCACTGCATCTGGATTGTGAATTTGGGCCACAGCACCTTCTGGATACAGTAGGGCTGTGATCTTTTCCTGGAATTTTAGCAAGGATCCACTTCGTCCTGATGTTTTGTATAGCACATAAGCAATCAGCAGAGCCAATTGGAATAAGTATACTGACACTTTTTTGTACCAGCGTCGGGCCTTATGGGCAACTAGGTACAAGGTACATCATCTGGTCCTTGAAGTCCACCCATCCCATATTAAGGTTGTATTCGTGGACACAGAGGGGCTTCTCAACAACGCCAGTCTACGCTGCAATTTGGACTGTCGTATCTGCGTGAATGGAGGACAGAACAAAAACATTCCGTGTGTCTCTCCACTTCACTGCAAGAAATTCATTACACTTCAAGCAGGCTCTCTCCCCCGGTCTAAGTTGGGAATCTACAAGCCATTGGGGGAAGCCTCAGCGATTAGGTCGCACGGTGCCAAATTCCAAAATCAAGAAGGTGACTAAAAAGTGGCACACTTGTGTAACAATTGTCCACGTATAAATGGTATCCATTTCCGAATAAGGGTGACACCAAGTCCCAAACAATCTTACCACTGCTCCCCATGTAGTCTGGGCAGTTGGGGGGCTCCACATTGCTATTTTTCCCTCGTAAATCCAGAAACTACATGTATAGCCTGTTGCCATTTTGCCATGTATAGCCTGTTGCCATGTACACATCTTGACTCCATATCTGGCAGGCTTTCTGGGGAGAAACTGTTTGAAAGGCGGCAAGAAAATTGAATCAGGGACTCATCAATGCAGACATCTTGTTGGGGCGTAAAAAAGGCTTAAAACTTTTGGTTGAAGTGATTTACGAGGGGCCACATTTTGTGGAGCCGGTCATATCCAGGGTCACCCCGTGTCACTGAAGTGCACGATTTGCTCGTATCTAGTCCTGACCATGGCAGCAGAAAACATGGGCATATAATGAATTGGGTCAGTGGACCAATATGACCACAACTCACTCTTTTTAGTAATGCTCATGAGGAGGGATAGGCCCAGAAAGGTTTTAAATTCGGAAACATTGATACGTTTCAATGCAAATTCTCTGGCAAGGGTCAAATTTGGATTTGTGACGATAAATTGATCGGCATATAAAGTGCTTTGGTCCACAATAGATTTGTACAGATCTCCTGGGTTGGCCAGTGAATGGGGGAAGTACGGGCGCTGCAGAGGTGGTGGGCTCCCAATCAGGATTGCAAAGGGAATCAGGAAGGACACTATGGGCTCTACAGGCCTGTCTTCGAATCATTGATGGCTGCGGGACGCTACTTGTGCTAGCCACCACACCAGCTTGAACTGCACTTATGGGACTTGTCACGTCACCAAGTGTTACTGCAGTGCTGGTTTGACTATGACCAGTATGTACTAGGTTGCTGGTGGTTGCCAGTTCACCAGAAGGTTGAACGGCACTAGTACCGACACTCTGCTGCATATGAGAACCATGCAACTGTTGCAACTCAGCAACAGAAGAACGGGGTTGGGTACGCCTGACCTTAGCAGGGACCACTACTCTGTCATCAGAGGTATCTCTCAGGGTGCTGCTGCTGTCTACAGGTTTGAATACTGATTCTGGCAGTGAGGCTTCCCCATCGCTGTCATCTGTCAAGCTCAGTATCATGTAGGCCTCTTCACTAGTGTACCTCTGTTTGGAAATTTTGCCCAATACATTCATAGGTACCTAGTGTAACTGCTAGTGCTAACAGAAATTAGGCCTGCCTCTGCTAACGCTGTGGTTTAGTGTGCTGTGTATTGGAAGTGACAGTAATCTGCTGATACGCAGTTTAGAGTTACAGAGGAGGTCTAGGACTAGAATTATTGCTCTCACTCTAACCATCGTGACAATACCTCAGATGTGTGGATTGAACACCGTTTACATATGTGGGCCCGACTTGCATATGTGTTCACTTCTGCACGCGAGCTCGGAGGGACTGGGTGCTTTACATTTTTTATTTTACCCTTTATTTTTTGTTTTTACACTGTCCAATTTTTTGGACCTTTTAAGGCCATTGGGAGGAAGCGACTTTTGACATCGCTCCGGTCTTTCAAGGCCATAGAGTTGAGTGGGGGCTAGCTCGCCCTCTCTCGACTGCCTGCCAAGGAGGGGAAAGGACTGGATCTTTTTTCCCACTACAGATGGTTCTGGTCAGTGGGGAAAATGACAGGGAAGCGGCGGGAGGGGGGCACCTCTCCCGTCGCCAACAAAAAGGATCCTGTGGCGAATCCGCCACTGGGACCTCTTTTATAAGAAAGAGGACTTCCCGCCCAGTAAAAAAATACTGGGGTTATGGCAGCTATTTACTGCCATAACCCCGGTATTTAACGTCAAAATAGCTAAGTATAACTGCAGTGAGTGGTCCGGAAGTGGTTAAAATAAAAAAAGTTCTGATTAGAGATGCAGATTAAAATAAAAGGCTTTTCAATGGATGTCATATATCAGTCATACAAAGTTACTTCTGCATCTTTCTATCACTCTATTTTGATGGAAAGTTCTTCTTGAAAACAGTTTGAAATGCTTTTAAAAAATCATGGTTCCTCAGACTGTAAATGACAGGATTGAGGAGAGGAACGATCGCTGTGTAAAAGACGGATACCACTTTGTTACCAGAAATATGGCGATCAGGACTTAAGCCAAAATAATTAAACATAAGAGATCCATAATATATAAACATCACTGTCAGATGAGGGGTACAAGTAGAGAAAACTTTACTCCTTTTTCCCCGAGATTGAATTTTAAGAACAGCTTTGAATATATAGACATAGGATAGGATGGTCAGTATTAGAGATCCAACTGCAATGAAGCCACCTAAGAGAAAGATAAGCAGAATGTTAATGAAGATGTCACTGCAGGAGATCCGAAACAATTGAGGAAGGTCACAGAAGAAGCTTTCTATGATATCTGATCCACAAAATGTTAATTTCAAGGCATAAAATGTGTGAATTAAGGAAAAGGTAAAGCTGAGACACCACGAAATGGACACCATCTGTGCACATACTTTCCAACTCATGATCTGTATGTAATGTAATGGCTGACAAATGGCGGCATATCGATCATAGGACATGACAGTCAACAGAAGAATCTCACAAGTGGCAAAGGACACAAAAAAGAAGACTTGGGTCATACAAGCTGTAATAGAAATGTTTCTTCTCTTAATGTGAAGGTCAAATAACATACGTGGAACGGTTAATGTGGAATAACAGAGGTCCAAGCCGGCCAGGTTCCCAAGGAAGAAATACATAGGAACATGGAGGTGAGAGTTGGTAACTATGAGAACAATGATCAGAAGATTCCAGATTAATGTCAGAAGGTAGATGAGAAGAAAAAAAAAAAAGAAGGGTAGATGAAGAGCCGGAAGGTCAGACAGTCCAGAGAGAAAGAATTCATTCAGTTCTGTCTGATTTTCCATTGCAATAATTTCACTTACTTTTTTTTATTTTTATTTTTTTATAAGAAATACTGAATATTATACATATGCATATTACTTCAGTTGTGAATAATCCAAAATACTTTAAGAATAGCTTTCCCAAAGTTGTAAACTTTTCCTTTTTTATGTTTGGAAAATTAATAAATAATACCTTTAAGAAAAATACAAAAATACAATTCAAATTATTTTTTGTAACTTAAAAGGAGACTTTATTTATGACAATCTAAATTACTGAATAGACAAATTCTATGAACAAAATTTGAAACGCTGACCCATCCTCCTCATCGGGGTCTTGACCTCACTGCAGTTCATTGTCCTAACTGACTTGAGTGGGCAAATGCTCACATTCGATGGGGTCTGGCACTTTGGAGAAGCGTTCTCCTCACGGATGAATCCCGGTTTTCACCGTACAGGGTAGATGGCAGACAGAGTGTATGGCATTGTGTGCGTGAGCGGTTTGCTGATGTCAGCGTTGTGGATGGAGTGGCCCATGGTGGTGGTGGGGTTATGGTATGGGCAGGTGTATGTTATGGACATCCAACACAGGTGCATTTTATTGCTGGCATTTTGAATGCACAGAGATACTGTGATGAGATCCTGAGGCCCATTGTTTTGCCATTCATCCACCACCATCACCTCATGTTGCAGCATGATAATGCATGGCCCCATGGTGCAAGGATCTGTACACAATTCCTGGAAGCTGAAAACATCCCAGTTCTTGCATGGCCAGCATACTCATCGGACATGTCACCCATTGAATGTAAAAAGTAAAGCTGCGCTAAAGCTTTACTGGTGTCCCCAGGAAGACGTCATCTATGACGAAACACGTCGGGAAGGCGTGCTGACGTCACCACGTGATACCCGGAAGTCGGGCGGCTGCATCTTTGGATTCTGCCGACATTAAGCGCTTTTTATTCTTGGTTTACATGTGAGTTTTTTACCTTATTTTAATAAATTCTTTGCTACGTACTTCACTATTGTGGCCTCTATCTCTTTATCATCAATGCTGGAGAGTGTTTGGCTCGGGCTGTCTGCATTGCTGTGATGTCTTTTGAATCACGGTTCACCTCTTGGCTTGGCTGGCAGGAGAGATTAGAGGGATGCCCATTGGAGCAGATTGGAGCCAAAGAGGGATGCCCATTGGAGCAGATTGGAGCCATATCTTTTGATTATACTGAAGGGCTTGATTTCATCCTCTTTCTGGTAAGCGCATAGCGTGATTTCTGCACTTGTCACTATTGAGGAAGAAGTCACATTATTGCGGTGGAGGATTTCTGTTTCTTGCACGCTGCACAATCTATTTGGACTTTATCTTTACCTTAATTTCCTTTGATGATTTTTGATTAATATTATTTAAGGACACTGTGAGGCTGAATTTTGAATTAGACTGTTCACTGTTTATTCCCAATTCACATTTATGTATATGTTGTCACAACATTTATTTCAATTTAGCGCAGCTTTACTTTTACATTTGTTATTTGGTGTTTCCTACTATAGCTGCAGCTTTGCATATATTTTCACATCATTTTATTTTTTTTATTTTTCAATTTTTTAGGGTGCCTAGCGCGGTTATTTTTGTGTAATGTTACCCATTGGGCATGTTTGGGATGCTCTGAGTCGGCGTATAGGACAGCGTGTTCCAGGTCCTGCCAATATCCAGCAACTTCACACAGCCATTGAAGAGGAGTGGACCAACATTCCACAGGAACCAATCAACAACCTGATAAACTCTATGCCAAGGATATGTGTTGCACTGCGAGAGGAAAATGGTGATCACACCAGATACTGACTGGTTTTCGGACCCCCCTAGACCCCCCCAATACAACTGCACATTTTAGAGTGGCCTTTTATTGTGGCCAGCCTAAGGCACACCTGTGCAATATTCAGGCTGTTTAATCAGCATTTTGATATGCCACACCTGTGAGGTGGATGGATTATCTCGGCAAAGGAGAAGTGATCACTAACACAGATTTACACAGATTTGTGAACAATATTTGAGAGAAATCTAAATTTTGTGTACTTAGAAAAAGTCTTAAATCTTTGAGTTCAGCTCATGAAAAATGGGGGCAAATACAAAAGTGTTGCGTTTTTAATTTTGTTCAGTGTATAACCCTTTGAAGTGAATAATACACAGATTAATAGGTATTCCCATGCATATAAATTACATATATCAACTAAATATATATTGTATATAACAAATCTCAATTAAAGACTTTAGTGTCTTCTTTTCCGATTCAACAATAAAATCAACCTTGTGAAAAAATGAAAAAATAAAGTTCCTCCGCCTTGAAACAAAAGATGGCTAATTTTATCACATGAATTTATAATTCTCCTAAAGTGATTGTAAAGGTAAATTTTAAAAAATAAATAAATAGCAAACATGTCTATACTTAGCTGCAAACCTCCTCTTTTTGGGTTCCCCGCCAACGCTCCTGGCCCCTCCTCTCTATCCAGTGCCCCTATAGCAAGCAGCTCCCATTGACACAGACGGCGGGACTCCGCCATGCTCCCCCACTCCCTCGTCACTGGCTTTGCTTGACAGCATTGGGAGCCAATGGCTCCCGGTGCCCCAGCAAAGCCAGTGAGACCCAGGAAGTGGGGGGATAGAAGAGGTGCTGACTTGCACAGCGCAGGATCGAATGAAGGCTCAGATAGGTTAAAGAGGGGGGTAAAGGGGGATGCTGACACCTTAACATTTTTTTACCTAAATGCAAGGAATGCATTAACCGCTTGCCGGTCAGCCCCGGCCAGGCAAAGTGACGTATGGGTACGTCACTAGCCTTTAAGCCAATAGGGGCGAGCACGCGCCGCCGGAGGTGCGCTCCCGCCCCGGCTCGTTCACGGACACCTCCGTGCGTGTGACCGGCGGACCCGATGTCCGCCGGTCACTCGCGATCGTCCGCTGTGAAGGGAGAAAGGCAGGCAGCTAATGTAAACAAAGCCGCCTGTCATTCTCCCCTGTGTAAAAGCACTGATCTAACGGTCCTGCTACGTAGGACCGTTGATCTGTGCTGTTACACACACAGCCACATCCCTGCACAGTTAGGAACACGCCCCTAGGGACACACTTAACCCCTCCCTCTCAAATAAAGTTAACCCCTTCCCTGCCAGTGTCATTTTTACAGTAACAGTGCATATGTATAGCACTGATTACTGCAGTCAAAAAGGACAGATCCTGCACATGCTGATATACAACAAGTACAAAGAGGAGTACTTCACCAGCCCATGGCGCTGTCCATGTGTTCACCTCCTTTGTTTGTATGTTTTATAGCTGAAATGTCCTGGTTGCTGCTGCTCCTCTCTCACTCCACTGGGGGGGGGGGGGGGATCAAAACAATTCAAATCTGTAAAGAAAAGCGCACGCAACCTCGGGCAATAACGCTTTAATAAAGGACAACAACACAGTGCATTGGAATTGCACTCACACTTTTCCTTTAAGACAATCGCTTTACAGCATTCCAACAGGAGCTACTCGCTCCTCCCGTCCCTCCAGATGGTGACTCTGCGGTCTCCTCATTCGCGGCTGCCGCCGCTGTATCCCCGCTCTCCTTCACTTCCTGTGTTGCCTGGTCACCGGATGCCGGTTCTAGTGCGCCTGCGCACTATACCAACGTAATCTACGGCGCCTCAGGAGAGCATATTTTGATTGGTTTGTGCAAAAGTTATTGCGTTTACTAACTAAGGGAAAGATTTCTGTCATTTTTGGTGTTTTTTTTTTTAAACGAGTAATGGTGGCGATCTGCAATTTTTTTTTGCGGGACTGCGACATTGCGGCGGACAGATCGGACCCTTGACTGACATTTTTGACACTTTTGGGGGTACCAGTGACATTACTACAGTAATCAGTGCTATAAATATGCACTGTTACTGTAAAAATGACACTGGCAGGGAAGGGGTTAATTTTATTGGAGAGGGAGGGGTTAATGTATGCCTAGTGCTTACTGACATGTGTGGGGGGAGGTGACTGAGTGACACAGGGACAGATCGCATGTTCAGCTATGCTGAATCCTGCAATCTGTCACTGTTTGTCACTTAGGAGATCCGCCCACTTTGTTTACACAAGCAGGCGGATCTCCAGACTCGATTCCCCGATGATCGGGGGAAGAGCAGCGGCGATCGCCGCTGCTCTTCCCCTGGCCCGACTCCCGCTGTGACTGAAAACAGCAGGAGCGAACGCCGCCGACAAAGGGAGGTTCCAGCGATGTAGATCTACAGCGCTGGACGGGAACGAGCCACTTTGCCGCAGTACAGTCAACGTGACTGGTCGGCAAGTGGTTAAATAGCCGGCATCAGTTGTAAGTGACACATATCCAGTGTGGATCTCTCTCCCCTCGGTTGGTCAATTCCACCTCCAATGCAGCTCATAAAGAATATAAAATTGGCCCTATAGTGTTCTCTTTTTAAAAACTCTTAGGTCTCATTATTAAAAAAAAAAAACAAATAAAACAAAAAAAAAATGTTACACAAAATGTCATGTGTGCATAAAATAGGTAAAACAGAGCGGGATTCACCTGTAGCTCACCAATGACTCGGAAGCCTCTGACTTGCAGCTCAGGGTGCCCCCCCCCCCAGAAGCCAGCTGTCTAGGGGAGCTAGTCCCCACCTGGAATTAACTAAGCAACTAACTAAACTAAGCATGCAGTGACTCTCCTATTGGATAATTACTGGATGTGCCCAAAGAATGAGGTCAGCTGACTACCTGAATATACGGAATGTCCAGGTTATTCCATCAATGGATTTTTCCTTCCCTGATGGCATGGGAATATTCCAAGATGACAATGCCAGGATTCATCGGCCTCATATTGTAAAAGAGTGGTTGAAGGAGGATGAGACATCATTGTCACACATGGATTGGCCACCACAGAGTCCAGAACTTACCCCCATTGAGAATCTCTGGGATGTGCGGGAGAAGGCTTTGCGCAGTGGTCTGACTCTCCCATCATCAATACAAGATCTTGGTGAAAAATGAATGTGACACTGGAGGGAAATGAATCTTGGGACATTGCAGAAGCTTATCGAAACAATGCCACAGCGAATGCGCGCCGTAACCAAAGCTAACACAATATTAGAGTGTGTGACCTTTTTTTTTTTTTTTTTTTTTTTTGGTGGCAACTTTTTTTTTGGCCAGGCAATATATAAACAAATATACAGTACAAAGCAGAGCACGGTGACAGTAATGGGGCTGCTGACAGAAAACACTCTAAAATGCATCCAATAATCAGTAAATTCTCAAAAGGATTGAATGTTTATTAACCACTCGCCGACCGAGGAAAATACATTTACTGCGGCTGGTCAGCTCTATTGCGTGAAATCACGTATCTGTACGTCATTATGGACAATAGCCTCTATGTGGCACATGCGCACCGCCAGAGACACGATTGCGCGCTGATTGGAGAGAGGGGGAGCCAATCAGTGGGTCCAGTGGACCTGATATCCACCGGCCAACAGCGATCATTTCCAAGAGAGGCGGAACGGTGGTCAGCCTATGTAAATAAGGCAGACCGCCGTTCTGTCAGGGGAGAAGATAGAGATCTTGTGTTTCTGCTAAGCAAGAAAATGGATCTCTGTCTTCCCCCCATCAGAGAAACCTCCTACAGTTAGAAATCACCCCCTAGGGACACATTTAAGCCATGAATCACCCCTGATGTTAACTCTTTCCCTGCCAGTGTCATTAGTACAGTAACAGTGCATTTGTTTAGCACTGATCACTGTATTGGTGTCACTGGTCACCAAAAAAGTGTCAGATAGATATCTGATTTGTCCACCGCAATGTCGCAGTCCCTCTATAAGTCGCTGATCACCGCCATTGCTAGTAAAAAAATAAATAAAAAATAAATAAAAATTCCATAAAAATATCCCATAGCTTGTAGACGCGATAACAATATATGCTTATTGGGATTTTTTTTAACCAAAAATATGTAGCAGAATCAATATTGGCCAAAATGATGAAGAAATTTGATGTTTTATATTTTTTTTATTCGATATGTTTTATAGCAGAAAGTAACAAATATTGTTTTTTTTTTTTTTTTACATTGTCGCTTATTTGTTTATAGCGCAGAAAATAAAAACCCCAGAGGTGATCAAGTACCACTAAAAGAAAGCTCTATTTGTGGATAAAAAAGGACATCAATTTTATTTGGGTACAGCATCACACGACCGCACAATTGTCAGGTAAAGTAACACAGTGCCGTATAGCAAAAAATGGCCTGGTCATGAAGGGGGGGGGGGTAAAACCTTCCAGAGCTGAAGTGGTTAACAAAGGAAATTACATAAAATATTTGCTATCAGTTTAATAATAATAAATAATAGAATAATTTAATTTTAATATACTAATAATAATATATACATTAATCATAAATCAAAATAAATCATATCTGTATAGAAAATATTAAAATACAATTTGGGGGGGCGGAGCCGGCAGCCGGAGCTGATGGACGTGTGAGCCTTCTGCTCTGATCCTCGGGTCCCACACAGCTATCTACAGCGGCTTCCACAGCAGGGATTTTCGGCCACAAATCACCCCACAGCACCCCGAACGCCCGGACCATAAGATGGCATCGGCGGGGAAGAGAAAGGAGAGGGAGAAGCCTCGGAAACTATCCGACTTCTTCACCCCAGCGCCGGGCCGCTCTAGGCAAGATGGCGCCGCTCTGAGACACCGCAGCAGGTCTCCACGAGGCAAGGGGAGCGCTCATCCATCCCCACACGACCAGGACCAGGGTGAGTCGGCTGATTTTCGGCCTCTACGAACCCCCTCCCCTACTGCTAGCCCTGCTAAGCAGAAAATGAGATATACAGGGACACATGCAGCAGAGGATATGGACACTGCAGCTGGGGGGGGAGAAGGAGGATGTAAATGAATGCGGCCTGAAGCTGGATGCATTCCCCACCACAGGGCATCCCATTACTGACAGTGCTAAGAAAGATCTAATACAAACACTGAGGGAAGCCCTGCAAAAGGATATGGAATCATATATGAAAGTTACTAACAGGAAGCTATCTGATATGGAGGAGAGAGTGGACTATGTTGAAACAAAAGATGGATGAATTTACTGGGGCCCACAATGAGCTGGTAGATGAGCACTTTGAGCTGGAAGAAGAGCTGAGGCAGCTGAGACTGAAGGTAGCAGATATT
Source organism: Pelophylax lessonae (assembly GCF_965119305.1). Classification (NCBI taxonomy): domain Eukaryota; kingdom Metazoa; phylum Chordata; class Amphibia; order Anura; family Ranidae; genus Pelophylax; species Pelophylax lessonae. The sequence goes on along the minus strand of NC_138773.1, from coordinate 15,689,925 downwards.
GAAGACAGGTCCCGCAGAAACAATATAAAATTCAGGGGGGTCTCTGAGTCTGTGAAACCGGCGGATCTCACCCCATATTTGCAGCAGTTGATGCTTAAAACTATCCCGGATCTCTCTAAGGCAGATGTGATTATCGATAGGGCTCATAGACTGCCCAAACCAGCACACATTCCTGAATCGGTGCCAAGAGATGTGATGGCAAGGATTCACTTCATTCATGTAAAAGATCAATTGATGAGGTACTCCAGACATAATGCTTCTCTTCCTGACCCATATGGAGGGATTGCGCTCTATGCTGATCTTTCCCAAGCCACGTTAGCGGCCCGCCATAACTTGGTCCCTATCACTAAAATTTTGAGGAACCATAAAATCCTCTATAAATGGGGATTTCCGGCTAAATTATTGGTTACTATGAACAACTCATCACATGTGATCCATTCTATGGCAAAAGGGCTTGATCTCCTGCGCCAATGGGGGCTTCTCCCTAGGGAAGATAATCTGCAGGCTCAAGCTTCAGGTTCGAGGGGTAGATCCAGTGCGAGCAAACCAAATTGAGTTTTATGAGAACTGAACAGTTGCATCTCAGGAGTTCTGTGTTTGTTATACAGGAGTTGGCTGGAGCCCTAGGACCCGGGCACGGCTCGTATTTCCTCACCCCACTTTACAGTGTGAGATTTCTCACACCCGACAGTTCTGGAGAGTTACTCTATAGACGCTATGCTGATAGAAAGTTACCAGCTTTGTTGGCCTGCGGTTGTGGCCTTTTTATGTTCTTGCCCACTGATTTTTGCATGTTTTCTTTCCCCCGTCTTTCCCTTTTCTGCCACTGGAGGGAGCCAGAGCATTATAGAAGGATGTCATGTCACTTAGGTTGATGTCTTTGAATGTCAGAGGCCTGAATCATCCAGCGAAACGGAGGAATCTTTGGAAGACTGCATTGGAAATGAAATGCGATATCCTCTGCGTACAAGAGACACACTTCAGCAAGGACAAGGCTCCCAGATGCTCGCATCCCAAGTTTCCGTATGTATTTGTCTCAAACGCACAGACCAAACACAATGGAACATTGATTGCTATAAGGGACATGCTATCTTTTAAGTTGCTAGAGGAGAAACATGACGACATGGGTAGATATGTTCTGCTGGTTGCGGAAATCAACGGGTCTCCTTACACCCTGCTGAACATATATGCACCCAACAAAAAACCGGTAAAATTTATAAAAAAAATGGTTAAAATGGCAAACAGCGTTAAGCAAGGATCTGTGATTATTTGTGGTGACTTCAATGCTGTGATGTATACTGATGTTGATTGCTCCTCAGTGGGGCGGAGACGAAGGCCGAACATAGGACCTTTCTGTTATGGGGAGGGCCTGTATGACCCCTGGAGATGTCTCCACACCACTGAGCGCGACTACTCCTTTTTCTCAGCGGTACACTCCAAATATTCCAGAATAGATTTTTTTCTGACAGATAAATTCACTCTTCAAAAGGTCTCCAGTGCAAGTATCCACTCCATCACGTGGTCGGACCATGCACCAATCACGTTGGACTTGGAAAAACGTCCTGCCACGGTTCATAGGCCATTGTGGAGAAACAATACCTATGTGTTGTCTCATCCGCAATACAGCAAGGACCTACATCAGAAGGTGAATGAATACTTTGAATTCAATGCTGACGGTTCCTGCTCCCCTGCCACGGTCTGGTGTGCGCACAAGGCTGTGGCAAGGGGCCTCCTTATACAACAGGCGGCTAAGCTGCGGAGGGACAAATCCAACAGAATAAAAAGACTACAGGGCGACATAAACGAATTAGAGAGACAGCATAAGACGACCCACTTAGGTGATGAAGAGATGTTAAAGAAATTGACCTCTCTACGGGTGGAACTCAGGAACGTATTGACTGCAGAGTATGACTTTCATTTTAAAAGGATGAGGTTGTCCTGGTACTCCCATGGTAACAAGGCGGGGAAGCTTTTGGCTTCCCAGTTAAAACAGAGAAGAATAAAGGCACGTATCCCGCATATTAAGCATCATAAGACTAATAAGGTGGTCTCCAATCCTACAGACATTGCCGCAGTATTTAAGGATTACTATGAGTCTATTTACAACCTAGCAAGCTCCGACTCTGAAACGATGCCCACCAAGGACGCCATACAGCAGTTCTTGGAAACCCTTCACCTCCCTAGCCTGGACTCGTCTATGCTTCAGGAACTGAACTCCCCTATCACGCAGGAAGAAATTCTTGCAGTGATTAAATCGCTCCCTCTACACAAATCGCCGGGGATAGACGGCTTCTCAGCCGAATATTATAAGACGTTCCCTCATAGCCTGGCCCCTCATCTAGCTAGAGTTTTTAATGAGGCAATCTCTACGGGATCCTTCCCTAGAGAAATGCTGGAGGCTGTGATAATTACCCTACCTAAACCAGGAAAAACGCCTGACGCCCCCCAAAACTTTAGGCCCATTTCGCTCCTGAATGTGGACATTAAAATGTATGCCAAAGTATTAGCCAATAGGTTGCTTCATGTTACTCCGACTCTTATAGGTTTGGACCAAGTGGGCTTTGTCAAAGGCAGGCAGGCACCCGATGGCACGAGGCGTATGATTGATCTCCTTTCCCACCTGCAAATCCACCGGATGCCGTCGGTGCTGTTGGCGCTTGACGCCGAAAAAGCGTTTGACAGAGTCTACTGGGGGTTTCTGGCAGCCACTTTAGAGAAGTTCGGTTTTGGGGGTAGTATTCACGCGGCCGTTATGGCTTTATACTCTGATCCTTCGGCGAGGGTATACACGGATGGCCTACTTTCACAAAGCTTTGCTCTGACCAATGGGACCCGTCAGGGATGCCCACTTTCGCCGGTTTTGTTCTCACTGGTTATTGAACCGCTAGCGGAGGCCATTCATGCAGACCCTGCGATTGAAGGCATTCAGATAGGCTCTTCGCAACACAAACTGGGTCTGTTTGCAGATGACATAATCCTCACCCTGACTAACCCTGCAAAATCTTTAGTGGCGGTTCAGACCGTTTTGGATCGCTTTGGAGCGGTTTCCCTGTACAAAGTGAACAAGACTAAGTGCTCTGCTCTCCCGGTATGTGTACCTACGACGCAAATTCCAACCTTAAGAAGTCTATTCTCCTGTGATTGGGATCACCCCTCTATCACATACTTAGGTATTCAACTGACCTCCCCGATTGAAAACCTCTATGACAGTAACTTCCCCCCACTGTTATCCCAAATGGAAGCGGAATTCCAACAGATTAGGAAAGTTCAATTGTCCTGGCTGGGTAGAATTACAGCTTATAAAATGCAAATCCTCCCCAAGCTGTTATATCTGTTCAGAACCCTTCCCATCCCAATCCCTCAATAATTCTTTGTAAAATTGGCCACCAAGCTGAGGATGTTTATTTGGGGCGGTAAGAGACCTAGAATAGCTTTGACTAAACTGTAGGATTCCAGGCAGTCAGGTGGAGCGGGGTTGCCGGACGCTCAGGCTTATTACCATGCTACGCTTTTAGATCATACTAGATTTTGGTTCTCGAACCAAGCAGACAATTGGTGGAATCAGATTGAGCGTCAGGTGACTGCGGGCCACGACTTACCAGCGTTGGCGATGGCTGCGAGCGTTGCACACAATGTAAATAGACCTCCATACCAGACCATAATGGCGTCTATATCTGCGTGGCAGAGACTACTTAAATATGACTGTGGTGACATGAGAGTTAAGAAACTATCTATAACGCTAGCGGCTTACTCATACCTGATCCCGGGCCTATCAGTGTCCAGTTGGCGAAAGCAGGGAATTAATATTCTAGAATCCTCCGACAGACAGCCAAGTGTGCTGGAGACCTTTACATTGCACCAAATACACTCTTGGCATAAAAACAACCCTCTCCCCTACTTCACAGTACCCCTCCATATTTGGAAGTTCCTTATAGGTTCCCAGGAATCTATGGGGAAGGGTATCTCACTCTTCTATAAACTATTCCATCAGAACGTGCTTATACGTAAATCCCAACCTATGCTTAAGTGGGAACAGGTCTTAGGTCAGTCATTCCATGTTGTTAAATGGTCCGCTGCTATGAAACTTAACACTAAGGCCTCGGCCTGCATTGACCACTGGGATAATGCTCAAAAAATTCTACATAGGTATTATATGACCCCCTCTAGGTTGAACACGATAGACTCTAGCATCTCGCCTTTATGTTGGAGGGGTTGCCAGGAAAGGGGCAATTTGCTCCATGTGCTATGGGACTGCCCTAAGCTTCGCCCTATTTGGGGACAGGTTTCTTTGCTAATATCAGGGGTGTGCGGAAAGAAGTGTACTCTGAACCCGGCTATGGCGCTTTTAAGTATAGGAGTGGAGGATTTCCCTATTGCAGGTAGAATAATTGTGGCACATATACTGTTTGCCACGAGAATAGCAATAGCAGCACTTTGGAGATCTCCTGAAATCCCAAAAATCGAGGATGTCCATAGGAGAGTTAATTCTAACTGTGAGATGGAAAGGATGCTAGCGTATAAGGAAAAAAAGGCGGGTACTTTCCACAAAAAATGGGACTCATGGTTGATAGCTCCTACTGTTAAATGTTGATGATGTTAAGCTGAACCTCTGACTCTTCTCTTCTCTGAAGCACATGCCAGTACTTTTTAGGCTTCTCCTCCAGTGGCAGGTTCCTAGTTACTTTCCCCTCCTCTTCCCTTGTTCTCCCCTCCCTCCACTCCAAACCTACCCACTTGATCCCCCCCCCCCCCACCCTGCTAACCCCTTTCTACCTTTGTTAGAACACCCTAGTGCTAAGGGTCCAGTGAGATATCCAGGAAAACCCTGTGGTTGGCCAAACAGAGGGTGGTGGTGGTTCCTTTGACTTAGGTCTGGAGTATACAGTCAACCTTGCTGGGCTTAGGGGGCTGGTAGTGGCGCACTTGCTCCCTCTGGTTGCAGTACTGAGGGGTACCCGATCACAGTTTGTTCCCCTTTGGGGTGATGGGTATTCCCTTGCGTCCCATTCATAGCCTGCAGGGGTAACGACACAACGGGAGTTGATTGGAAAGGTTGTAATAGTCCATGTGAACAGGGTAGAACCACCTCCTCCCCTCCCCACGTGGCAGCTATGCAAGAATAATGTAGGGTTTATTGACACTACGATAATGTACCGACACGCAGTGAACTGTAATTGTATACCTTTGTCATGCAACTTGTTATGCATCTTCATGTATGGAAATGTTTACCTTTTCTATTTGTATATGCCTATTTTACTTCAATCAAAAAAGTTTGGTTAAAAATACAATTTGGGATTTAATATTTGTTAATATTTGAGAATTCATCAAAATAAACAACATAAATACATTTAAAATAATTGCATATACATTCTCATCAATATATGCTTATATACCACAAATTCATGAAACAAATATCATATGTATATATATATCTATATATATATCTATATATATATATATATATATATATATATATATATATATATATATATATATATATATATAATTTATTATATTATTATATAGGATTTATATAGTGCCGACAGTTTACACAGCACTTTGGAACTTGAGGGTAGACAGTACAAATACAATACACTACAATACACTTTAATACAATAGGAATCAGTGGGCCCTGCTCGTTAGAGCTTACAATCTAAGAGGGATATCACAAAAATACAAAAAAAAATCATACATTTTTAAAAAATGTCAGAAACCCTGACAACAGAATCATATCTGTCAGCTTGTACATAAAATAAAATGTGACTCTTTACCAGTCCTGTATGAAAAAAACGACACAATACCTGAATTGATACCAAATAAATCAATGTGATTATGAGAGTTTAGCTGTAAAAAGACAAATTCAGACATATCTACAAAAACAGATATCAAATCCAGGAACACATAAACAAAGGAAATATCAGCGCAGAAAGGATAATGTAAAAGTATGCAGCTGAACTCTCAGGTCAAAAATACAATTCCTGTCCGTAAATAAATAAATAAATATAATAGAGCAGCGCTAAAAAGGTACACACTAATCTAAAAGTATGATAAATTATAATTATAATAAAAACAGAGATAGTCCATGCAGATGCCCGTGATGAAGGTGAACCACACTTTCTGGCAGGATCAAAAGGTGCTCTGAGTGATATAGTATCCACCACCGAGTGCAATGGCCTCTCACCTTAAGCTTATAAATTGTAAGCATGTAACTCGAAATTTTATGGATGGATCTCCCCTTAAAACACAGGCAGCAGGATGGGTCTGTATCCCTCTGATGCTTCACCACCTGAGGACTTCACAATGATCCAGCAGACTCCACACTGATCTTAGGGCGGACTTAACAAGATCACAACTAAAAAGACTTCAACCGGCAGCTTTCCTCAAGACCATGAAACAGGAAAAAAGAAAACCGGGCAAGCCCATAGTGTAGTATTGCCACACACTTTATTCAAAATAAATATGGTAAAGACAGCCTCTTACTTGTGTAAAGGTAAAATCGCATCACATAGCATTCCAGCAGTACCGTCGGGACCCGTGGGTACCTCGCCGGACTTCCAAACAACAGTGGGCGACGTCTGTTAGCTCAGCCTTCCCCCCGGAAGGATCAAATCCAGGAAACAACAAGATGAGATATAAAATGACCTTAAATAAAATATTTCCTAGATTATTCATTTACATTTCAATCAAAGAAACACATGAGCATACAATGTGTAGAGAGTGGCAAGAGCATCATATTTATCAGCTTGTACATAAAATAAAATGTGACTGTTTACCTGCCCTAGATCTAAATAGACATATTACCCAAAAAAGAAAAAAAAAATAATGTAATGTTATCAGTGTCTTGTATAATTAAGGAGTTTAATTGTAAGAAAGACAAAAAAGTATACCATTTTTTTTAATATTAGGACATATAATGTATGTAAAAAAAAAAAAATATATATATATATATATATATATATATATATATATTATAAACATATAAATTTATAAAAAAAAAATACTATCCCTGTAAAACGAATAATAAAGGAAAGTCTACCTGTGAATAGCTAGACTGGTAAATTGTGGAATTTTGCTTGTTTTAGCTACTAGCCCAGATTTGTTCCCCCTTCCAGAGGCCAATTCTGATAGAAGAGGGGTGAGGGGACCCTCCTCTGGAAGGATCAGATCAGTGCTAGAAGTCTGATGTGGAGATTTTGATGATAAAAGTTAAATGAAAATAACAGACAATGTATGTGACATTTCTGGTCACAATACAATTTCATTCTCCATACATACACATATTTATAATACAGAAATCTCCCCTGACATCTCCGGAGCACACAGGAGGGGTGATTGGCTCTGTGTTCATCTGAGATTAATTTTAAAACATGGATCCTTTGGAAATGAATCCCTATCGAAAATCAAGCATCAACTAAATTAATTTATCCCTCAAAGACTCGTGCCATGGGCCTTTAGAAATAAATAACTGCTTTTAGATTTTCCTGACTTTACCCTTTCACCTCTTATTTTACTAATAGATGTTTCTCCATTGTATAAAAGTTTGAAATGGGAAGTTGTGATGCTGGAAAGAATTAGCAATAAAATTATGTTAAGTTGAGCAATTGGCAAAAACTAATTTACAATAGTTTGTCTACAGATTACCATGAAAAGAATGGCCAGCATCCCAATTATGAACAACAACCAAAACAGAAAAAGCAGTGAGATTTTCAGGGCCAATAAAGGAGGGATGATCACAAATAAAGCAAAAATTTGTATAAAAGCGTATGTTATTAAATCATAAAGATAAAAATGAGAAAAAAATACGTATGCATACATATATATTACATATAAAAAACATGTTCCCTAAGGAATCATTGACACAAACTACCAAGTTGGCAACAATAATGCCCACATGGAAGAAAAATATATTAAAAATATATTTAAAAAAAAACATTTTTTATTTTTCCCAAATATATTGGAAATATATTTGAAATGCTACAATTTTGGCCATATTCAATATATTTCAAAACAATTTTTCCATAAATATATTGAAAACACATTTTTCTTCCATATGGGTGTCTCTATTTGGTATAGGCTGTAGGTCCTCAAAGAGCCGACGGGTTTCGCCAGAGTCTTCTTCAGGGCCAAAGAGACCTTCAAGACAACTGTTCTACAAAAAATGACATGTATTGATCACATATCCCATATCATTGAATATATGCACCATCACAGCACACAGGCATCTAGAAGTGCAAGCATGTATATATACTGACCCCATAAAATCATACACAGGGTATAGCATCTCCTGGGGCAGGTGTCGGGACCATATGAAACAGGAGCGACCACACTCGTATATTGCAGGCCATATATGAATGCATATAGAACTTTAACCTCATATAACAGCCCAGGTGGAATATGTGTCCAAATATAAAAAATGGTCTCGCAGTGAAATTACCAGGACCACTTGTCCAACCAGTAGATCCAACATCTACAGGGGAAGACTCCCTTCATACAAATACTGGTTGTATGTGTATGACCTGTATGAACAATACAATACAATAAGGTAGAATAACATGGAGGCGGCCGCTGTAAGGGGATATATATAAATAAATATAGCAGGGTTACAACAGCAAAAGTTTCTCCAAGGATAGCTGTGATCCACCAGCCCCTTGGACCAGTATCAACCTTTCTTGATGACTTCTTTGCCTGGCTACCCTACTTTCTATCTTCTGAAATCCCCACAATCATTTTCAGGGACTTCAACATTCCAAATAATACTAACACTCTTGCTACTTCTAAACTTCTCAGTCTAACTTCCTCCTTTGACCTAAAGCAATAGATACAAGCTTCCACTCACTCTTAAGGCAGTACCCTTGACCTTGTTTTCTCACAACTATGCACTCAATGCAACCTATCAAACTATCCTTTCCCTCTCTCTGATTACAACCTTATTAGTTTTACTCTTTCCCTCTCCTTCACCTCATTTCCCTCCAACTGTCTAACAGTTACCCGAATAAACCTTCACCATCTCAACCTTCTCTTCTTTACTCTGCTACCGACCACCTCTATGACAAAATCTAACCCCTGTTCTGCACCTACCTAGCCACTTCTGTCTACAACACTTCATTTTTAGTCTCCCTTGACACACTAGCCCCCCTCACTACACACAGGATCAGGCCCTGACCTCTTCAATCTTGGAAAGCAGATGACACTAAAAGTATGAAAAACATAGCTGTGCTCTTGAGCACCTGTGGCGTAAGATTAAGTCTCAGAAATATTTTTGTTTCAATACATTTTTATTCGATTTTTCCTATGAAAGTAGACATGTTAAACTTAACATTACATGCAGACCAGACGATAATGATACAGTACATGTAAACACCTTGGATAGGTGAAACAATAAACAATTCAGTGGAAAAGGCACCATTCACAAGAGGGGCACATGGTCAATTTCTACATAGATCCAGACGCAAACCCCCCACATGATCTCTCTCAGGTGGCAAGAGGGGGATGCGCTGGTATGAATAAGGCCGAACATGGTCATGCCTTCTTGACCATGCACCCTGCTAGTTAGTCACAGGAGTCATACATGCAATGAGTCAACTTCCCTGAGGTGTACCGACTTAGAACTGTCGGTAGTGAATAAAGGGTGAGGGTAACATGTCACAGTCATGATAATGTATATCAGTTAACAATTCTAGGAGGAATTATCTCTAGAGTGCCAGTGTGTCCAAGGTTCCCAGGTCAATGAGGCAGTCTGGAGTTTGCCCACAGAGGAGGCAAACATTAATTCGTATGTAGCGTGTGTTTGGATAGATTGGATAGTTTCACCTTCAGTGGGAGCTTCAGGTTGTTTCCAATGTCTGAGGATCATTAAGCGAGATGCTAGTAGTATGTGGGTTAATACAGTTCTTAGGTGGTGGGGAGTCTTCTCTATTCCTAGGGAACAGAGTGCCAGTGCAGGGGTTAATTGAGTGTGAGGTCCTATTATTTGGGAGATGAGACTAGAGATGCTTGTCCAGTACCCTGCGAATTTCAGGCAGCTCCACAACATGTAGAACCCAATTCCTGAGAATTTAACTATGCGACGGGGCGTGAGGTACCACCTTAAGTTCAGTTTGTGGGTTAGTTCCCATAAACTAGAGCATTTAGTTGCTGCATACTTAGTGGTCAAGCCTTTTGCCATTCCGAGGTGTGAAATGCCTTTCTGAAATCTTCTTCCCATTGGATGTAGGGGGTAGTCTTAACAAAGGTATTTTTATCATTGACGGTATTATAGAACAGGGAAATTCCTTTCATTCTGGCTATGGTTGCCATGAAAAATTTGGCAATATGCCAAGGGAGGGCCAGCGTGGTATTTTTAGTATTCTGCAGGAAATGTTGGATTTGCATATATTTATATTGGTCCTGGGCAGGAACATCACATTCAAGTTGGAGGGAGCGGAACGTCTTTATGGCAGGGCCTAATAGGAGGTTCTCTACTTTTGACATACCCTTGGATACCCACGTGGTGATGTTGAGGTTGGGTGTAATTATTGGTAAGCTGAGAATGGGGAGAGGGATAGATGTATATGGGCGTGATTTTGCGGATGTTCCAAGAATTGATGCTTTGTTGTCATTGTGGCTTCAATAATTGGAGAAAATGAGGGGAGCTGAGTTGGAATATGTCAGCTGGCCATTAAGTAGTTGAATAGGTTGCTTCCTGGTACCTGAGAAGATTAAAGTAGTGCCCACAAGTTTGTGGTTCCAGGTTTGAACCAAGCTCTCCCCTGTGTTAGGATCACAGCTTTGTAGTAATATTTAATTAATATATGTTCCACCCCTCCAGCCTTCCTGTTGGGAAGTAGTTTACTAAAAGTGCATCTTGCCATTATGCCCCTCCAGAGGTAGTAGTTTAGAAGAGATTGGGCCTTTAGAAAGTAAGAGGTAAGGACAGGAATCAGTAGTGTCCAAAATAGGTATAATAGCTGAGGGAGCAACATCATTTTAAATTACGCTAGGCTACTAGACCACGTCAGTTCTGCTGCTGCCATATTCTGGAGTTTCATTTTTAAGGTGTCTAGAAAGGGAATGTAATTGGCTGGTACTAAGTCCTGTGTGTTAGATGTAAGTGTAATTCCCAGATATTGGATCCCTGACTGTGCCCACCTATAGGGAAAAGAAGCTTCCAATTTACACCTGGTATTTATGGGAACCCCTAGTGGTAGTACGTGGGATTTGGAACCATTTACTTTATATTAGGATATCTTGTTGAATAGGTGTAGAGCGTTGTATACCGAGGTCAGGGATTTTTCCACATCTGTTAATATTAAGATGATGTCATCTGCAAACAGACTAATGGTATGAAATCTACTTTGAAAACAGAGACCTGAGATGTCAGGTTGAGATTGTATGTAGATCGCCAAAAGTTCCATAAGAAAAATAAAAATAAGTGGCGAGAGAGGGCACCCCTGTCTCGTCTTACCATTAGTGATGGGGAATGGATTGGACAGCGCTCCAGCCGTAACTACTTGTGCGGATGGCGTTGTGTAAAGCGCCATAATGGCCGAGTATATAGGGCCCTGAAAGCCAAAGGCAGACAGGGTGTGAGCCAAGTATGTCCAATGAATCCTATCAAACGGATAAGGAGGAGAGATGGCATTTTTGTCACCCTTGCTGTCTGAATTATATTGACCATTCTTCGGGTTGCATCTGTTGTTTGGCAATTTTTAATAAAGCCTGATTGAGCTGGGTGGATAAGGTGGGGTGCAGTCTCTCCCAGTCTTACTGCTATGAGTTTAGCTTATATTTTAAGGTCACAGTTCAGTAAAGAGATAGGACAAACATTTTGTGGTGCAACAGAATCCTTCCCTGGCTTGGGTGTTGTCACCACAATTGCTTTAAGCATTTCATATGGGAAGGCCGAAGAGGCAGCTGCGGTAGTATATAGTCGTTCCAAATGTGGTATCAAGGTAATTTTGAAAGTGTGATAGTATTCCCCAGAAAAGCCATCCGGTCCTGGGGATTTGTTATGGGGCAAAGTGTCAATTATTTTGGTTATTTCAGAAGTTGTGAAGGGGGCGTTTAGAGTAGAGAGATCATCAGGGGTCAATTCAGGGATATTAAGCTTTTCGAGAATAGCATTGATAATGTCCGGGGTTGTTTGGGGGTAGAGTTTTATCCTCATTGAGATTATATAGGGATCTGTAATAATCCCCAAAAGCATTCACCATGGCCTGTGGGCGGTTTAGTTTTTCATTGGTTGTGGGATGAAGCAAGAATTGAGGTCTTAGTTTTTGTCTCATCCCTTTCAAGCGATGGGCAAGTCTCCCTGCTCTGTTACCTTGGGTGTAATAGCTCATTTTAATCTTCTGGGCAGATATTCAAATCCATCCAGAAGTAAAAAGCTGAGAATCCAGCCCATGGATTTCCCTTGTAAGGTCATCCAGACACTTTGTCCGCTGCCTCTAGCCCCTAATTTGATAATAGTCCCTCTGATGACTGCCTTATGAGCATTCCAAAGAAGGAAGGGATCATCAGCAGAGGAAATGTTATCTCTAAAGTAGTTGTAGGCGTTCAGTAATTTATTTTTTGTGAACCGGGTTTTGGAGGAGCTTTGGGTTCATTCTCCAAATATACTTGGTGTTCGGGGAAAGTGCATCCTCCAGGATGAGCGAGACCGAAGCATGATCTGACCATGTGATATCATTAATCCTGGATAGGGATGAGCTTTGAGTCCAAGTCTAACGTAAGTTCGACTTGAACATTGGCTGTTCGCTTGTTCGTCGAATGACGATCAAAATAGGCTTCTTCGCGGGAACTTCGAGTTCCCGCATTATAATGGACTTTGAAATCTGATTCCAATAAATCAACTGCTGGCGGGGGGATTCGACAGCCATCTCATTGCAAGCTTGGTATTCTACCACCCACGTCACCGTTAAGCCTGCTTAAGCTCAGCACACTCTCCCTAACTCTTATCTCATCCACTGTGTGTAGGGTGAGATAGGAGTTAGTTAGGCAGGGAAAGTGGGTTTAGCCTAAGCGTGACTAACAGTGGCGAGTAGTAGAATACCAGACTTGCAATTGCGAGGTTGTGGGTTCAAATCCCTTACCCAGCAGGTGATTTATAAGTGGAATTATATAGTTAATAATACATTGCTGGCAGGGAGCAGGGAGAGAGATTTTTGCTCTTTACAGTTTGTTGATATCAGATAGTGCAGTGTATACCACAAAGTTATATTTATATATATGCAGGGCTTTTTTTCAGCGGGAACGCGGGGGAATGCAGTTCCGGCACCTCCAGGGGGTGTTGGAAGGTCTACTGATGCTGGCTGCTGGGGGATCTATTGTTGCTGGACGGGGACCTAATTTTGCATGGCGATCTATTTTTGCTGGCGGAGGATCTATTGATACTGAGGGTTAATTGTTGCTGGAAGGGATCTACTGTTTAGGGACGGGTCTACTGTTGCTGGCTGCTAGAGAGTCTATTGATGCTGGCTGCTGGGAGATATTTTTCTGCTGCTGGGGGGGGTCTATTGCTGCTGGCTGTGGGGGATCTATTGTATTGCTTTTCTTGTTATCATAACCAAATTCCATACATTCCAATACAAAATTATACTTGACTATATATTCTCTAAAAGGGGCTCTACTGGAAGCTGGGTAGGGGGTGGAACCAAGGGTCAGTGCTCGGAGGTGGGTAGGGGTGGAACCAAGGGTCAGTGCTCGGAGGTGGGTAGGGGTGGAACCAAGGGTCAGTGCTCGTAGGTGGGTAGGGGTGGAACCAAGGGTTAGTGTTTGGAGGTGGGTAGGGGTGGAACCAAGGGTTAGTGCCTGGAGGTGGGTAGGGGTAGAACCAAGGGTCAGTGCTTGGAGGTGGGTAGGGGTGGAACCAAGGGTTAGTGCTCGGAGGTGGGTAGGGGTGGAACCAAGGGTTAGTGCTCGGAGGTGGGTAGGGGGCGGAGACACAAAGTAACTTAGAAGGAGGAGTTCCTGCACCTATTCTCTGAGAAAAAAGCCCTGTATATATATATATATATATATATATATATATATATATATATACACACAGGGCTTTTATATGTCAGTAATGCTGAAAAAATGACGTGGGGTCCCCCCAGTCCATACCAGGCCCCTTGGGTCTGGTATAGATTTTAAGGGGAACCCTGTGTTAAAATGTAAAAGAAAAAACGGAGTGGGGTTCCCCCCTAAAATCCATACTAGACCCTGATCCCAGCACACAGCCTGGCTGGCCAGGATGGGGATGGGGGCGAGCGAGTGCCCTCCTGAACCATACATGGCCACATGTCCTCAACATAGGGGTGGGTGCTTTGGGGCAGGGGGGCTCTGTCCCCCCCACCCCAAAGCAACTTGCCCCCATATTGATGGGGACAGGGGTCTCTTTCCGACAACCATGGGCTGTGGTTGTGAGGGTCTGCAAGGGGGAGGCTTATCAGAATCTGGAAGCCCCCTTTAACAAGGGGGCCCCCAGATCCCGCCCCCCCTATGTGAATGGATATCGGGTACATCGTATCCCTACCCATTCCCCAAAAAAAGTGTACAAAAAAATAAGGACAAAAGCCAGTTTTGGAAAAGTTCTTTATTAAAAAATAAAAACATAGTGTCCCCCGATTATCAGTTGCCCGCTGGCACGAAAAATAGAAAAAAAAAAAGCTACTGTTTCTACGGACGCTTCCCGCGCTATAAGCTGTTTTGATTTTCACAGCTCTTTTATAGGGATCTGACGTCACGAGCTGTCCCACAATGCACTCCTCAGGTGCAGTGAATAAATTACTGACATCACGTAATTTATTCACTGCACCTGAGCAGTGCATTGTGGGGCAGCTCGTGACGTCAAATCCCTATAAAAGAGCGGTCAACATCAAAACAGCTCAAGCGTCCATAGAAGCAGGAGCTTCTTTTTTTTTTTTTTCTATTTTTCGGGCGGGAGGGCAACTGATCGGGGGACACAATTTTTTAATTTCTTTTATAAAATACTTTTCCAAAACTGGCTTTTGTCTTTATTTTTTTGTACACTTTTTTGGTAAATGGGTAGGGCTTCGATGTACCCGATATCCATTCACATGGTGGGTGGTGGATCTGGGGGCCCCCTTGTCAAAGGGGGCTTCCAGATTCCGATAAGCCTCCCCCCGAAGACTATATATATATATATATATATATATATATATATATATATATATATACGGTATCTCACAAAAGTGAGTACACCCCTCAAATGTTTGTAAATATTTTATTTTTTCATGTGACAAGACTGAAGAAATTACACTTTGCTACAATATAAAGTAGTGAGTGTACAGCTTGTATAACGGTGTGAATTTGCTGTACTCCCTCAAAATAACTCAACACACAGCAATTAATGTCTAAACCGTTGGCAACAAAAGTGAGTACACCCCTAAGTTAAAATGTCCAAATTGGGCCCAAAGTGTCAATATTTTGTGTGGCCACCATTATTTTCCAGTACTGCCTTGACCCTCTTTGGCATGGAGTTCACCAGAGCTTGCCACTGAAGTCCTCTTCCACTCCTCCATGATTTCATCACGGAGCTGGTGGATGTTAGAGACCTTGCGCTCCTCCACCTTCCATTTGAGGATGCCCCACAGATACTCAATAGGGTTTAGGTCTAGAGACATGCTTGGCCAGTCCATCACCTTTACCCTCAGCTTCTTTAGTAACACAATGGTTGTCTTGGAGGTGTGTTTGGGGTCGTTATCATGTTGGAATACTGCCCCTTGGCCCAGTCTCCGAAGGGAGTGGATCATGCTCTGCTTCAGTATATCACAGTACATGTTGGCATTCATGATTCCCTCAATGAACTGTAGCTCCCTAGTGCCGGCAGCACTCATGCAGCCCCAGACCATGACACTCCCACCACCATGCTTGACTGTAGGCAAGACACATTTGCCTTTGTACTCCTCACCTGGTTGCCTCCACACATGCTTGACACCATCTAAACCAAATAAGTTTATCTTGGTCGCATCAGACCACAGGACATGGTTCCAGTAATCCATGTCCTTAGTCTGCTTGTCTTCAGCAAACTGTTTGTGGGTTTTCTTGTGCATCATCTTTAGAAGAGGCTTCCTTCTGGGACGACAGTCATGCAAACCAATTTGATGCAGTGTGCGGCGTATGGTCTGAGCACTGACAGGCTGACCCCCCACCCCTTCAATCTCTGCAGCAATGCTGGCAGCACTCATACATCTATTTACCAAGGACAACCTCTGGATATGACGCTGAGCACATGCACTCAACTTCTTTGGTTGACCATGGCGAGGCCTGTTCTGAGTGGAACCTGTCCTGTTAAACCGCTGTATGGTCTTGACTACCGTGCTTCAGCTCAGTTTCAGGGCCGTGGCAAACTTCTTAAAGCCTATGCCATCTTTATGTAGAGCAACAATTCTTTTTTTTCAGATCCTTAGAGAGTTCTTTGCCATGAGGTACCATGTTGAGTTCCCAGTGACCAGTATGAGAGAGTGACAGCAATAACACTAAATTTAACACACCTGCTCCCCATTCACACCAGAGACCTTGTAACACTAACGAGTCGCATGACACCAGGGAGGGAAAATGGCTAATTGGACCCAATTTGGACATTTTCACTTAGGGGTGTACTCACTTTTGTTGCCAGCGGCTTAGACATTAATGGCTGTGTGTTGAGTTATTTTGAGGGGACAGCAAATTTACACTGTTATACAAGCTGTACACTCACTACTTTACATTGTAGCAAAGTGTAATTTCTTCAGTGTTGTCACATGAAAAGATAGAATAAAATATTTACAAAAATGTGAGGGGGTGTACTCACTTTTGTGAGATACTGAATATACAATTTTATAGATAGATTAGATATATATATATATATATATATATATATATATATATATATATATATATATATATATATATATATACAGTATAGTGTGTGTGTGTGTCTGTGTGTATATGCACACATATATATCCATGTATATATATCCACAGCATATCTATCTATCTAATCTATCTATAAATTGTATATATATATATATATATATATATATATATATATATATATATATATATATATATTGTATAATAAATATTGTATGATAAATATTGTATGATATATACACACATTTTTTGGTAAGGTGGCATTTTCTTTTAAAATTAGGAAAGATAAAGACAATAATATATAAAATGCATTTATTAGGGCATTATTCCACACATGCATGTAAGAAACAGTACAAATGTGTTTACTTTACAGTGAAAGGATAATAGAAAATGTTATTTGAATATATGGGGAAAAATGTCAGGTTGGATGATGTGTTCCTTTTATGTTTTGAGATGAAAGGGATTTTTTTAAGTGCCATAATCATTCAATAATAAACACAACAAAATAGAAATAACAATACAAGAAAAGCAGAATTGTCAAAAATGTTCCAGATTCATACAGCACTGTTAGATGTTTTCTAATAGTGAAATTATTTGTGTAGGTGTTTTACTAATAAATCTTCTATTCACTTTCAGAAAATAAAAAACACATTTACCACAATGGTACTCAATCGGTTCCCAGATCTTTGTATCTTATGGGAAGCCATCTACGTTGTTGGAATGTAATCTATTGGAGCTGCTAAAACCAACTCTTATAGGCAAAGACATTACACGTATTAATCAGTTATGTAACAATTAAAATAAAACTATTTTTAAAGCTGAGAATTAACATTTTTTCTCTATATTATCAGCACGGATCAAATAAACGTACTTCTGTATTTTGCTAATATCTATAAATGAAAAGTTTATTTAGATGGATTTTCTATTGTTGTGGAGACAATCCTTCTAAAAACATTGTGAAAAGCTGTTCTGATATCTTGGTTCCTAAGACTGTAAATCAGAGGATTGAGGAGAGGAACGATAACAATGTAAAGGACAGACACCACTTTGTCACCAGCAAAATGTTGGTTAGTGCTTGGCCGAAAATAATTAAAAAAAATGGAGCAATAAAATATGAAGATTACTGTCAGGTGAGAGGTACATGTAGAGAACACTTTACTCATTTTATCTTTGACCTGCATTTTTAGGACAGTTTTGAATATATAGACATAGGACAGGAAGGTCAGTATCAGAGACCCACCTCCGAGAATACCACCAAAGATAAAGATGAGCAGAATGTTGACGTTGACGTCACTGCAGGAGATCTGAAACAACTGGGGAAGATCACAGAAAAAACTTTCTATGATATCTGAATTACAAAATGTGAACTTCAAGCCACAAAGTGTGTGAATTAAAGCATTAGCACAAGCAAGGCACCATACAATGGAGGCCAACTGTACACACACTTTCCAACACATGATCTGTGTGTAATGTAATGGCTGACAAATGGCCGTATACCGATCATAGGACATTAGAGTCAACAGAAAACATTCAGAGGCAGCAAAGAAAAATATTAAGAAGACTTGGGTTATACAAGCTGTTAAGGTAATCCTTCTGTTCTTTGTGCGAAGATCAAATAACATTCGCGGGACGGTAACTGAGGAACTACAGAGGTCCAAGCCGGCCAGGTTCCCGAGGAAGAAATACATAGGAACATGGAGGTGAGAGTTGGTGACTATGAGGATGATGATCAGAAAATTCCAGATTAATGTCAGAAGGTAGATGAGAAGAAAGAAGAGAAAAAGTGGGAGCTGAAGTGCTGGAAGGTCAGACAATCCAGATAAAAAGAATTCCTTCAAAATTGTCTGATTTCTCATTGCAATCTTTTTAGATCTTATTTTACTTGAAATTTTTTTGAAAATATTGCTAAAGATTTATAATGAAAAGCACCACATCCCTATAATAAATGGTAACTACAATGGGGGGGGGGGGGGGGGGCAAATGGGACTTTATAGGTGCAAATGATGGAGAAAAATCTGAATTCTCAAAAATTATACATTTTATTACACATAGAAAGTGAGGACAAGACAATACATCAATTTAAAATATTAAAATCAAAGAAAATGCACTCGATAATATCAACTCTACATGTTTCGCCATCTTCATAATAGCTTCTTCAGGAGTTTTGATAGATATTTCTCGAGAGTGAACATTTCTAAATTACAAAAGGAAAAAAACATAAAAAAAAACAAACAAAGCACATATGTTTACATAGGGCATTTAACAATGATCCTAGATTGAATGCCCAATTAAGCTTCAAAATTCTAGTACTAATATCAAAAGAATATACCTTAGGGAGACCTGAGCCCTTTCTTTTGCCGGCAGTGGAGGCAACGGGGGTGATGAAACCAAGATGAACAGAGAGGGGGGGACTGAGACATCCAACCTCTTAAAGTTGACCCATAGAGAGAGTGATAGCCAAGCCAGAGATGATACGTATTGAGAATGAGATACTGCAATATAGGAATACACTTCAGCCATAGATTGCATAAACTCCTTATAAGGAGTAGATATCAAATTATTGAATTCTTAATATATTCACCTATTCAAATAGGGAATAAATGATGCTACTTCACTGGGTACCCCAATATCAAAAAGCAGGGAGGGAAAGAGAATATTCCCATTAATATCCCCAAAAAAGGAGGTATCCCTTTAAGATAAAAAGGGAAAATTATTGTTTGAGAACAACTCACAAACATATTTTGAATGGTAGGATTTAAAGATATAAATATTTACCCCAAAATTGCAAATGAGCACACAAACTTCCGTGCACACTTGTGTGTAGACAGCCGTTGGAATTAAATAAATTCTCCCAATGGTGCGCTCTAAGAAGGAGACTGCACAAAAAAATGAAAAGAGAGAGGCATGAAGCAACACGGTCAGCATATGTTAAACCCAAAAAGACAAGATAAGGAGAGGCCAAAGATGAAGAGAATTCCATTACCGCATCAATCTCAAGGTAGATGTGTCGTTCCCCGGTGGTCTAGTGTAATACTGACCGTTTTGCGCTGGCATTTATACACCCTCTCCACTCCCTCGGCGTCTGACGTCACCGAGGGAGTGAGAGCGAGGTGCACCCAGTGATCCAATGGAAGCCGAACAGGAAGTGCGTCATTAAGATGCGACCGCATCACGAGGTTCCGCCCAAAAACCGGAAGTCGAGGATAACAACATCCGGTCTGGACGCCATGTACGCAGAGGAAGTAACTGATCAGAACAGACAGTCCAAGAGGGATTAAAAACAGCGCTGACAACAGTACATAAGGCCAGGACTGAAATATTACCTGAAATTGCCAGGAGTTTGGGAAAGATCTTTATGGAACATAGTCACATACAAAAGATCAACCCAATTAATTATCTCTATGTTATAATAGAAATAAATGAAAGGGAAATGAAAACCGGGAATGGTAGGGCTCCAATAGGAATCAACGGGGAGTTAGGGGCGGTGCTTCTACTGACCAGGTCGGACCGATTTTACCTGGAAAATAAATGTAGGGCACCGCGGGTGCCCATATGGGCAACAAGAGCAGAGGCAGGGGAGGAACTCAGCTCCAAAAATCCCTCAATGGATTCACCTGTGGGGTCCATCACCTCTAGCTGCATCCACTTGCCGGCAGGGGTCAGGAATCATCAAAACGATATGACAAATGAAAATACCTTGTTCCTTAATGAGTAGATAAACTACATCTGAAAAATATCATAAAGGTAATTAGTAACAGGCAATATAAGCCATTACTGTACAAAGCACAAAAGAAGAAGGGATTTTGTAACAAGGGTTCAAAATCCAATGTGTTGGTAGGCAACCAAAGATTTATGGGTCCAACCAACAAACAATCACATTGACATTGTCTAGCCAAGAAAGGGCTTGAAACGAATGGATTCATTTATACCAGGGTAATGAATAGCTGATAGATTAAATATCCACTTGGTTTCACGTTGCAGTAAATTCCTGTCTACACTTCCACCCCGTTCACTAAGTGGGATGTGTTCCAAAGCAAAGAAAGTCATAATTTTATCATTGAAACCATGATAGAGACCCATATGACGGCTAATGGGACTTTCGAACTTCTTGTTTTTGACAAGTTTAACATGATCACGAATTCTATTAAAAAATGGTCTTTTAGTTTTGCCTATATAGAAGGCTTTACAGCTGCAATACATTATATATACGACTCCAACAGTTTGGCAATTTGCATAAAAGTTGGGTCTATATAATTTGCCATTGGGAAGGATAATTTCACTCAAGTTGGGCAGATATCTGCAGAAGTTGCATTTTCTGCAGGAATATGTGCCCGTCAATGTTTTTTTGCATTTATTTGAGGGGATTGTGGACCAATTGGTCCCTTAGGGATCGAGACCTTCTAAAAGTTATCTGAGGGCGGTCTCCAATATATTTGGATACCTTTTCATCAGCCTCTAGGAGGTACCAAAACTTCTGTAAAATTGAACGTACCTGGTCATGTTGGCCAGAGTATCGTGTAATTAGACGTACCCCATCAGTACTGGTTTTGTTGTTTTTCTTTTTGCCAAAAATCAGATCAGTTCTGTTCCATTTTTTTGCTCTATGGTAGGATCTTTTTAGACAAGCCCTACTATATCCTCTGCATAGAAGTCGTCTCTGTAAGTTTTTTGCTTCTCTCTCAAAGTCTTCTGATTTAGTACAATTACGTCGTAATCTTAAATACTGGCTATATGGTATACTAGATACCAAAGGCTGGGGGTGGGAGCTATCTGCCCTCAATATTGTATTGCCTGCAGTTGTTTTTCGAAAAAGGGTGGAACCCAGAATACCATCATCATCTATATAGATAGTAATATCCAAAAAATCCAAAGATTTTTGGTTATATGTATAGGTAAATTTGAGATTGAAGTCATTGATTTTCAACACCTCAAAGAATCTCAATAGCATAGTTAAAGAACCTGTCCAAATCATAAAAATGTCATCAATAAATCTTCTCCATAGGAGCACACACGAAAGGAATGACTCAAGATCTTCTCTGGAGAAGAGATTGCGCTCCCATCCCCCCAGGTGCAGGTTGGCATAGGAGGGGGCACACTTGGTCCCCATGGCCACTCCCTGCACCTGTAGGTAATGGGAGCCATTGAACAAAAAGACATTATTTGACAGAATGAATCTAAGAAGTGAGATGATGAAGGCATTATATTCCACTGAAGAACCACCTCTCTCTGATAGGAAACCCTCCACAACTCTGACCCCACAATGGTGCGGGATGGAGTTGTAGAGGGCCTCCACATCAATACCCACCAGCCATGCTTTATCAGGGACTTGAATGCCATCTATGGCTTTAATCAAGTCACTTGTATCTCTAATATAGGAAATTGATAACATGTGTGAATAAAAAATAGAAAATTGAAAAACATATATATACGATCAGAAATCAAACTAAACCTCTGCAATTGATTGACAGGCTTGGTTTAGGCCTATAATATCCTATTAAGGAATTCTCCCACAAAATTCAAAAATGTTGATCAAACTTGCATGAAGTAAACATGATTTTTCTTGCTACGATCAACGCTGTCCTCTCATCCAAATTCTTAGGATGAAATTAGTTACTCTAAGATGCACGGAACAGAGTGTAAGTTAGCCTGTTTATCACCCAAAAAGACTGGGAAAAGAAAAAAAAAAAACGAATGTATGCCATTTTCAAAAGATCTTAAAGCATATGTAAACCCTCACCTTGTGAAACAACCCATTCAGTTTAAAATAAAAATGAAGGGCAAACCATTTGCATATATATATATATATATATATATATATATATACATATATACATACAGTATATAACATTATAAATACCCTTTCCCCTTTTTTTTTTATAACACACCAACTAAGCTTCTTATGCAGCTGAGAACAGAGATCAGAGGGAGGAGAAACAGCAACACACTGGGTGGGTCTTCCCAGTGAATGGCTGAAAAAGAGGAGTGGGTGAGCAGAAGTCTGATCATTGGAGAAGAGCAGGCTGAATTCTCCGCACAGCTAGAGAACTGACCACTGTGTGTTCCCCTGCTTAGTGTGGTCATTTTTTAAAAGGAAAGCAGAGGGACTGGCAGGAACCCCAGGGATTTCACACAAAGGAAGCAATACATAGAGAGCAGGATACTTTTTCATACAAGTACATGGTACAAAAGCTACATATCAGGAATATGAAAAGTATTTACATGTTCTTTAACCTTTTTTATTAGGACCCCAAAATATGATTGAAATGCACTAAAATCAATATATTAAAATTAGGACCTGTGACACAAGCCCAATGTTCATTGACAAAGGTCCCAGTTCAGTCTGCAGATTAGTAGGGAAAAAAGCTCTTGTATGATGGAAAGGGAAAAGAAAAGAAAAAGAAAAAAGACAAGACAATACTTTACCGCTTTCAGCCACTTTCCAGAGTTTTTTCTCTAATACTCCCACCAAAAGCTAATGCTGATGGAAAAGAAAAGAAAAGAAAAGAAAAGAAAAGAAAAGAAAAGAGAAAAGAAAAGAAAAGAAAAGAAAAGAAAAAATGAATGATGAATGTACCTTTGTCAGCCAGGTTTTGTCTCTAATACCCCAACCAAAAATGAATGCCGATGGGAAATAAAAGAAAGGAAAATAAATGAAAAAATAAGAAAAGAAAAGAAAAAATAAATGATGAATTTACCTCTGTCAGCCACTTTCCAGGTTTTGTCTCTAATACCCCCAACAAAAAATAATGCTGATGAAAAAGAAAAGAAAAGAAAAGAAAAGAAAAGAAAAGAAAAGAAAAGAAAAGAAAAGAAAAGAAAAGAAAAGAAAAGAAAAGAAAAGAAAAGAAAAGAAAAGAATAAATTATGAATTTACCTCTGTCAGCCATTTTCCAGGCGTTGCCTCTAATACCCCCAACAAAAAATAATGCTGATGAAAAAGAAAAGAAAAGAAAAGAAAAGAAAAAATAAATGAATGATGAATTTACCTTTGTCAGCCACTTTCCAGGTTTTGTCTCTAATACCCCCACCAAAAAATAATGCTGATGATAAAGAAAAGAAAAGAAAAAAAAAAAAGAAAGGAAAAGAAAAGATAAGAAAAGAAAAGAAAAGAAAAAATAAATGATGAATTTACCTCTGTCAGCCACTTTCCATGCTTTGTCTCTAATACCCCCAACAAAAAATAATGCTGATGAAAAAGAAAAGAAAAGAAAAAATAAATTATGAGTTTACTTTTGTCAGCCACTTTCCAGGTTTGGTCTCTAATTCCCCACCAAAGGCTAATGCTGATGTGAAAGAAAAGAAAAGAAAAGAAAAGAAAAGAAAAGAAAAGAAAAGAAAAGAAAAGAAAAGAAAAGAAAAGAAAAGAAAAGAAAAGAAAAAATAAATGATGAATTTACCTCTGTCAGCCACTTTCCAGGTTTTGTCTCCAATACCCCACCAGAAATGAATGCCGATGGAAAAGAAAAGAAAAGAGAAAAGAAAAGAAAAGAAAAGAAAAAAATGAGAAAAGAGAAATTAAGAAAAGAAAAGAAAAAATAAATGATGAATTTACTTTTGTCAGACACTTTCTAGGTTTTGTCTCAAATACCCCACTGATGGGAAAGAAAAGAAAAGAAAAGAAAAGAAAAGAAAAGAAAAGAAAAGGAAAAGAAAAGAAAAGAAAAGAAAAGAAAAGAAAAGAAAAGAAAAGAAAAGAAAAGAAAAGAAAAGAAAAGAAAAGAAAAGAAAAGAAAAGAAAAGAAAAAATAAATTATGAGTTTACTTTTGTCAGCCACTTTCCAGGTTTGGTCTCTAATTCCCCCACCAAAGGCTAATCATGGGAAAGAAAAGAAAAAAAAAGAAAAGCAAAGCAAAGAAAAGCAAAGAAAAGAAAAGAAAAGAAAAGAAAAAAAAAGAAAAGAGAAATTAAGAAAATAAAAGAAAAGAAAAGAAAAAATAAATAATGAATTTACCTCTGTCAGCCACTTTCCAGGTTTTGTCTCCAATACCCCCACCAAAAATGAATGCCTATGGGGAAGAAAATAAAAGAAAAGAAAAAAATAAGAATAGAGAAATAAGAAAAGAAAAGAAATTAAAAGAAAAGAAAAGAAAAGAAAAGAAAAGAAAAGAAAAGAAAAGAAAAGAAAAGAAAAGAAAAGAAAAGAAAAGAAAAAAAAAGAAAAGAAAAGAAAAGAAAAAATAAGAAAAGAGAAATTAAGAAAATAAAAGAAAAGAAAAGAAAAGAAAAAATAAATGATGAATTTACCTTTGTCAGCCACTTTCCAGGTTTGGTCTCTAATTCCCCACCTAAGGCTAATGCTGATGTGAAAGAAAAGAAAAGAAAAGAAAAGAAAAGAAAAGAAAAGAAAAGAAAAGAAAAGAAAAGAAAAGAAAAGAAAAGAAAAGAAAAGAAAAGAAAAGAAAAGAAAAAAATGAGAAAAGAGAAATTAAGAAAAGAAAAGAAAAAATAAATGATGAATTTACTTTTGTCAGACACTTTCCAGGTTTTGTCTCCAATACCCCACTGATGGGAAAGAAAAGAAAAAAGAAAAGAAAAGAAAAGAAAAGAAAAGAAAAGAAAAGAAAAGAAAAGAAAAGAAAAGAAAAGAAAAGGAAAGGAAAAGAAAAGAAAAGAAAAAATAAATTATGAGTTTACTTTTGTCAGCCACTTTCCAGATTTGGTCTCTAATTCCCCCACCAAAGGCTAATCATGGGAAAGAAAAGAAAAAAAAGAAAAGCAAAGAAAAGAAAAGCAAAGAAAAGAAAAGAAAAGAAAAGAAAAGAAAAAAAAAAGAAAAAATAAGAAACGAGAAATTAAGAAAATAAAATAAAAGAAAAGAAAAAATAAATAATGAATTTACCTCTGTCAGCCACTTTCCAGGTTTTGTCTCCAATACCCCCACCAAAATGAATGCCTATGGGGAAGAAAATAAAAGAAAAGAAAAAAATAAGAATAGAGAAATAAGAAAAGAAAAGAAATTAAAAGAAAAGAAAAGAAAAGAAAAGAAAAGAAAAGAAAAGAAAAGAAAAGAAAAAAAAAAAAGAAAAGAAAAAATAAGAAAAGAGAAATTAAGAAAATAAAAGAAAAGAAAAGAAAAAAATGAGAAAAGAGAAATTAAGAAAAGAAAAGAAAAAATAAATGATGAATTTACTTTTGTCAGACACTTTCCAGGTTTTGTCTCCAATACCCCACTGATGGGAAAGAAAAGAAAAGAAAAGAAAAGAAAAAATACATTATGAGTTTACTTTTGTCAGCCACTTTCCAGGTTTGGTCTCTAATTCCCCCACCAAAGGCTAATCATGGGAAAGAAAAGAAAAAAAAGAAAAGCAAAGAAAAGCAAAGAAAAGAAAAGAAAAGAAAAGAAAAGAAAAGAAAAGAAAAAAAAAGAAAAGAAAAAATAAGAAAAGAGAAATTAAGAAAATAAAAGAAAAGAAAAGAAAAAATAAATAATGAATTTACCTCTGTCAGCCACTTTCCAGGTTTTGTCTCCAATACCCCCACCAAAAATTAATGCAGATGGAAAAGAAAAGAAAAGAAAAGAAAAAATAAATGATGAATTTACCTTTGTCAGACACGCTCCAGGTTTTGTCTCCAATACCCCACCAAAGGCTAATGCTGATAGCAGAGTGTGGGGTATTCTCCTCTGGAAGGGTCAGTTCAATGGAAGCAGGTCTGACGTGGAGACATTTTATTAAACAAAATTAAAGTAATATAAAAGAGAACATGTGTCATGCTGAGCCATAACACAGTTGTATTGTCTGCACATATGTATATTTATAATGTACACATTTCCCCTGACATCTACAGAGCACACAGGAGGGCTCGGTGTCACTTCTTTCTTCTGGTTTTAGTCTAAAACTTTGCTCCAATGAATATCTACAGAAATTAAATCATCAGCTGAATTAACTTATCCTTCAGAGAGACACAACTTTGCTCTACTGTTAATTAAGTAACTTTTAGAAAAATAAAACTATTCAGGTTTGAAATGGAAAGTTTCAAAGTGAGACTTTAAAGTGGTAAAAAGTTAAACAACTGACCAAACAAAATATAGAAAAATTAGAAATAATAAAGAATGGAGTGATCTGTGGAAAGTTTATTCTCCAGCTGTCCTCTGCTGAAGTTTTATTGGATTTTGTCAGGATTACAGTAATGTAGATTTTTATAAAAAGTAAAAAGAAAGTTTTTTTTTTTTAACTTATAAAATAACTTCAAATCAAATTTTGTAAGAAGATGTTTACTTTTTTCAAAATAGGGAAAAATGAGAAGAGAACTTTTCTAGAGCAAATATGTAAATGAAAAATGTGAGAAATAGTTTCTTCCATAGTAAATAATGGTGAAATAATGATTTCCTTATAAATAGTTCTCTTCTGACATCCCTGGCCTATGTGTCAGCACAAGTCATTGTATACAATGACATGTACAGTACACGTATGTAAAGGGTTGGGAAGGTGATAGTAAATAATGAGACAGACAACGGGGGTGTAATGTAGACAAATGTTTACTAATGTAGAAGATCTGGATTAACAGCTACACCCTGGACAGGTAAGCCTGTCCTCTGCCAGCATTGTGCAGATTGTATGGACCAGAGCAATTTTTTAATTCTGCTATGCTCCTTTATGATTCAGCAACAACTCTGTTATTACTTAAGGTAATGGAATAATATATATATATATATATATATATATATATATATATATATATATATATATATATATATATATATATATATATATATATATATATATATATATATATACACACACATACTCTATATTGTCAAAAGTATTGGGACGCCTGCTTTACATGCACATTAACTTTAATGGCATCCCAGTCTTAGTCCGTAGGGTTCAATATTGAGTTGGCCCACCCTTTGCAGCTATAACAGCTTCAACTCTTCTGGGAAGGCTGTCCACAAGGTTTAGGAGTGTGTCTATGGGAATGTTTGACCATTCTTCCAGAAGCGCATTTGTGAGGTCAGGCACTGATGTTAGACAAGAAGGCCTGGCTCGCAGTCTCAGCTCTTTTACAGCCTCTAAATGCTGCTTCTCCTAAACACCCGTAAATGCCTATGTGTGCATTGACACATTGTCTAACATAGAGACGTATTTTGAGAATTTAAAAAAACTCCTGTAAAAGCGGCATTTTTGATGTCCTGTGTGCATGAGGCTGTATTAATATTTTTAGCTCCCAAGTGATGACATCAGTGTGAAGAAACGCATAGGGAGGAGCCTAGCCTCATTGCCCAACTTCCAGTTTTCAGCCATGGAACGCGGAAGTGTCCCTCATATCATCTCCCGTGACTTTTAATAATTTCATGTAAGTGTGTACATTTTTATTTAATACAATTTTAAACTGATTCACACTATGGGGACTGTCGTTTGTATTCCCACCAAGAATAGCTGGAGGACATAGCAAGGGAATCACCAGTAAATGGATGCAGAGAAGGCCCAAAGACCAGTATATTTATCCAGAAGTGATACACCCCTGTTGAAAGGGGTAGGATCTCTGATGAGCACGATACCAAGTGGGGGGCACGAGTGGAGACACCGAAACTCACTGCATGCTGAGACAATGATTTTTTTCTATTGTGTTGAGTCACATTAATGTCACTTCATGGATAGAACTTACAAGGACCAGCAAGCCAAGCAACACTTTTAAGGGAACCACACATTGGAATGAGATTTTTATGGACACATATATTATCTGGATGAATATGGATAATATTTTTGACATTTACCACCAGCACTTTATTGCTTTTTTTTCACGTTGCTTTACGGCCAAGAGGCCGTAAATATGTCCATTTTTAGATGGGCCTTAGCAAACATAAGTTTGAGTAAAGCGAGTTCATTCAGGATGCGAGTAGTAGTTGAAATATCAGGGGGTGTTGCTTGTTTCCAGTTCCTGGATATTGTAAGTTTGCCTGCTATAATTATGTGGGTTAGAGTAGAGAGAAGAGCGGGAGGCCATGATTTTATCCCTATTCCAAATAAGGCTATCTTTGGGTCTTTTGTGAGACTTTGTTTGATGGTGGAGGCCATTAGGGTAAACACTGAGGACCAGAAATTCACAATTTTGGGGAAAGTCCACCAGATATAGGAGGGTGAGCCTATGTAGCCACAAATCCTCCAGCAATGTGGGGAGTAGTTGGAGCAGATGTGTGATATTTTGTCAGGAGTAGGGTACCAGTTATGTAGGAGTTTTTGGTGGGCTTCCCAATAAAAGAGGGATCTTGAGTATTTGTTAGGCAGCTGTGCTGCTGTGTGCCAAGGTCCACTGAGAATTGGAGAGTTTTTTCCCAATTTATCATTGAGGAAGTATTTTGATTGGGTTTGCCTACTACAAGCAGGTTGTAAAATGGAGATAATCCGATGCAGAGGATTGCTGGGGATTCCATTAAGGCAAGGAATTTTTCTGAGAAGTTTGTGGTCGAGGGGGAGAGGATTTTTTGAAGAGCGTGTCTTGCTTGGAGGAATTTGAAATAAGTGGTCTATTTTAATGAGTTCTTGGCGCTGAGTTCTTGGAAAGAGAGAAGGCCGTTTTTGGAGAATAGTGATGCTACATTGTGGAATCCAGCTTGGTCCCACTCTGCAAAGGAAGTGCCAGGGATAAGAGATTCCAGTGTTTTAAATGGGAGGAAATTGAGAGCTTTTTTTGAAGGACCATGCAAGAAATTCTATACTTTGATGGTTGCTTTGACTGTGTATAAGAAATGTGTTGGGTTAGTTTGTTGGATCCAGAAGGAGCCTATAAGAAGCTTTAGGTTGGCTTTGGTTTCTGCAGTTTCAACTTGAGTCCAGGGTAACCTGAGATTTGGGTTCCACCAGGGCCTAGATTGAGAGAAAACTGTAGCCTTATAATAAGATATTACATTGGGAGCTCCCATTCCTGCAATTTTCACTGGCGCATGAAGTGTCTCCTTCTTGAGTTGTGGTTTCTTAGATTCCCAGATGCATGAATGGAGGATGCTTTGCACCTTTCTAAGCTGAATTTGGGAGTAAGAAAGTGGTAGCGTACGGAAGAGGTATAGGATGCGGGGAGTAAGAACATTTTTGTTAAAAGAGATAGAGGACATTTCAGACTCCAGACTTAAGGGTAGCACATAGGTTTGTTAAAGCAAGATTAAATGTGGAGAGATTAAGTGATTGGATCTTAGAGGTCGGGGGAAGTAAGCTGTATTCCTAAATATGATACGGTGTCAAGAGGAGCCCAGGAAAAGGGAGAGATGCACGCGATCTGTTGTTTGATTTGTGTTGGGAGGCCTATAGGTAGCATATGGGACTTAGAATGGTTTAGTTTATATAGAGAGATCAAAGGGGTGGAAGGAAATGATTAGGTTTGTTAAAAAGATAAGGATATCATCTGTGTACAGGCTAATTTTACGTTGGATTTTGTGAACGGTGAGTCCTAAGATTGAGGTGTGTGTGACCTTATGTGTTCTGCTAGTGTCTCCATGATAAGTGAGAAAATGATTGGGGAGTGCGGGCAGTCCTGTCTTGTTCCGTTAGCTATGGGGAAGGAGGCTGACATAAATCCTGAGGTCCAGACTTTGGCTAGTTATGGCTGAGAATATGCGACCATTAAACCCAAATTTAGAAAGAACCGCTCGTAGGTAGACCCAGTGAACGGGGTCAAATGCTTTCTCAGCATCAAGTGAAATGAGAAGCAAGGGGACTTTATTATGCTCTACCCACTGCATTTGGTTGCATAGGTTAGTCCCGTCCAATGTTTAGCGTCCA
This sequence comes from Pelophylax lessonae, assembly GCF_965119305.1. Taxonomy (NCBI): domain Eukaryota; kingdom Metazoa; phylum Chordata; class Amphibia; order Anura; family Ranidae; genus Pelophylax; species Pelophylax lessonae. The sequence goes on along the minus strand of NC_138773.1, from coordinate 15,659,373 downwards.
TATACAAATCCGACCTGGTCAGGGTGAACCAATTGAGGGGTAACTTTTGCTAGACGGGTTGCAATAAGCTTGGCAAAGATATTTGTATCTGTATTAGAGCAGATTTCCAGCCTCCCCTCTCCCCCTCCAAAAATTAAAAGTCAGCACCTACACATACTGTACACATACTGTAGCTGATGACTTTTAATATTAGGACACTTACCTGTCCTGGAGTCCAGCGATGTCGGCACCGCAGCCAATGTTTCCATCAGCTTTTGGGTGCTGCCACTGCCATTGCTGGTGAGGGAACCCGGCATTGAAGCTTTGCGGCTTCACGGGAAGGTCCCTAATGCGCATGTGCTGCGGGGGAAGGAGGAGGGGGCCAAACTTCCGAGGGACAGCGCTGCGGCGCCACCTCCCAGAAGTGGGGAAAGGTACCTGTCAAAAATAGGTACCCGTTCCCTCCTCCCCCCTGAAAGCTGCCAAATGTGGCACCGGAGGGGGGGGGGATGAGGAAGCAAATGAGCAGACGTTCCACTTTTTGGTGGAACTCAGCTTTAAGTAATGAGATGGGACGAAAGTTAGTTGGGTTATCTGTAGGCTTTCCCAGTTTGGGAATAGTGACTGTGATCAATTCTAGAAATTCTGAGGGGCAATAAACTTTTTCAGCAATGTTGTTTAAGAAGTTGGTGAGATGAGGGACTAGTTATGTCGAAAATGCTCTGTAATAGTTGTTAGAGAATCCATCAGGACATGGGGATTTGGGGAGAGGTAGAGTTTTCATCACTTTAGCAACTTCCTCTTCAGTAAATGGTGAAGAGAGGTTAAGGGGCTGTTCCTTATTCAATGTGGGAAGTTTGATCTTATCTAGAAAGGTTCGGATATCTAAGGGGTCTGGAGGGGAAGTGGAATCTGAGTATTTAAGGTTGAGTAATACTTGCGGAACTGCTCTGCTATTTCTGAAGCTTTAGTTGTTTTTTTTTTTACCAGAGTGGTCTTTTAAAAAGGGATTTTTGGAAGCTGCCGCTCTTCTTTTATATTGCCTTGCGACAAAGGCCCGGGTTTATTCTCAAAGCCATAATGTTGCAGTTTGAGCCGTTTTATGTAAAAGTCATAACCCTTACACAATATAGAGCTACTGTAAGTTGATTGCGGGGAGAGAATATTTTGCCAGTCATATGGGGATCATAATGGGCTTTATTGCGGGCTTCCAAGTTTTTTATTTGGTTTATGAGAGATGTTGTTTGCTGTGTGCGTCTCTTTCTTTCGTGGGCTGAAAGTTTGATCAATATTCCTCTAAGGCAGTGGTTCTCAATTCCGGTCCTCGGGACCCACTAACAGGCCAGATTTTAAGTATTACCTTGGGGGATGCAGACTAGAATACTGCAATCACTGAGCAGCAAATTAGATCACCTGTGATGTAATTTAGTTATCTTGCAAACCTGGCCTGTTGGTGGGTCCCGAGGACCGGAGTTGGGAACCACTGCTCTAAGGTACAGGGTGTTCCACCGGAGGGTTGGGTCTGTGTCAGGGTTGTCGTTGGCTTGAAAGAAGAAGTTGATATCAGTTTTAATTTGCTTTTGGAGTTTTTGATTCGTCAACAGGGAAGAATTAAATCTCCAAGGAGAAGGAGTGCTGTTTGCCTTAGAGAGGTGTATTTCAATGGATATAGGGGCATGGTCCGACCAGGTAATTACACCAAAAGAGGACATGGAGATTTTCTGTAGGGTGAATTTGTCGGTTAGGACTAGGTCAATTCTGGAGTATACCCCATGAGCAGGGGAGTAGTAGTTATAACCTTTCTCATTGCCATGAGCGCAGCACCAGACGTCATACAAATCCTCAGAAGTTTGGAAGGAACGGAGTGATGTAGAGGTTTTCCTAGTGTGGTTTGTGGAGTCGAACACTTCATTGAAGTCTCCACATAGGATTAGTGGATGGGCTCTGTGCATTTGAAATTTACGTGCTACAGCAGAGTAAAATTTTGGGGTGGGAGTATTCATGGCATAAATAATAATTATGGTCAGTGGAGAGTTATTAAAGGATCTCGAAAGGATCAGAAAGTGGCCGTTAGGGTCAGCATCTACCAAATGAAGCTGGAATGCTACGGATGCTTTCACCGCTGTCATGACCCCTCTTTTTTTAGAGTCTGCACTGGCCATAAATGTGTGAGTAAATTTTGGGTGGCTGCATTGTGGAGATTTATTATGTGCAAAATGGGTTTCCTGCACAAACAAAACATCACATTTAGAGGATAGGGGCCTCCTTCCAAAGTAAGGATCTTTTATAGGGACTAGTCAACCCTTTTGCATTAAGAGAGACAATTTTGATCGACATTGTGAGGGGTATAAGTAAGCAATTATGTGTGCATCACAGATTGAGGCAACAAGAAAGACCAGACCATCTTTGTAACAAAAAGTTTACAACAAGTACAATATTGAATGCATATTTTAGTTGTAGTTTACCTATAGATATAAAGATCTGTGTCATACCTGTAAAGGGGAGCAAGGGGAAAGGAAAGGGGTTTTGAAAGTAAAGAAAAGTAGATAAGGCGAGAACATAAAGATATACAATTGCGTACATAGTACGCTTCAGATGGGGAGGAGTGTAAGGACAGTTAGGAACTTTGGAGGCAATAAACAGTCCGTGAACACAGGAGAGAACGTTAACTGAGGTATGTAGTCCTGTAGGTTGTGCCAGCGTGATAGATTGTAAGATCATTTACTTATTGGTGAGATTACACCACTTACCATGAACTGTGGTTTGGCTGCTCCATGGGAGGGGACTTCAGCTTCGGATGTGGGGATTAGGCCCCAATTGTGAAGCTGTTTTAGGCTTTGTTTTAGGTGTAGGATGGTGGTGTATTTTCCCTGGTGAGTGATGGTAAGCTTGATGAGAAAGCCCCACTTGTATGGGATATCGTGTTGCTGCAGGATTTTGGTAACAGGTGCGAGATCCCCTCTCATTTGTGCAGTGGTGGCAGAGATGTCAGAATAGATGGCAAGCTGGCCATACGGAGAGAAGGCATTGATCTTGATGCCTGCATAATCTTCTCCTTCGTTTGGAGAAAATGGATACAGGTAAGGACGTCTTGAGGTTTGTCAGCTGAGATAAGTGGGGGTTTAAAGATCCTGTGGACCCTGTCAATCAGTAGATCTTGTTCTGAGAGGGATGGTATTAGGGCTTTGAATAGGTGCTGCAGGTATTGTGACAGCTCTTGAGGGGCCACTGACTCAGGGACCCCACAAATTTTTTAATTATTTCTGCGGGAGCGGTTTCCAAGATCCGCAAATTAATCTGCATGCATTGAAGCTTACTCACTTGTTCCCTGTGTGCATCTACTAATTCATTGTAGGCATCTGTAAAATCAGTGAGCTGCCTTTCTACCTTATCTGTGCAGTTCCCCAGGTCATCTACCTGGGATTGGATGCAATAGATTGACCTGTACATATCGTTTTGGATACCTTTTTGCAGGGACAATAGCATCTCTTTCAGAGTGTGCTTTGATACTGAGTTATCTGAAGCAGGCATGTTTGCTAGGGATTCATTAACATCCCCTCGAAGATCATCATCATCATCATCTCTCTCCTCCTCAGCTGAACAAAACTGCAAATATTTCTTGCGTACCGATGCTGTGTGGCTTGGTGAGGTGAAGGGCGATGAGGCAGCTCTTTTGTTCCCATCTTTGCTGCCAGAGCTCCTAGGGCTAGTGCAATCCATGATGGAGTGTTCCTCCCTTGCAGAGCAGGGCGGGATATCATGTGAGGCTGCTGTAGCATCATGTCTGGTGCCATTTTGGGAGCTAAGCGGCTTCGAGCTACTGAAGAACTCTGTGAGGCGACGGGCTCGGGCGGCTTGTTATTTTGCCTGTGGGACATTTTCCTTCGCTCCCTAGACTGAAGGGAGCTGGATGGCACTGCTTTTGGTAGCTGGTGTTGGCAGTAATCGCTTCTGTGTCTCCCCGTGCAGCGGACCGACTAGATCAAGCAGCCATATTCATGGAAGGATTGGGAGGCAAGGATTTTTTGGCACACAGAAATTGTAAAATCAATTTTTATCAATAAATTCTTATAAAACCAAAGAGTACAATAAATTCTATAAATTGGCCTTAAACAAGGCCCAGGTGCATTATTGTACCAGCAGAGTTAATATTTACTTGATACAGAATATCCAACTATATATAACAGAGAATTTTTTGATATTAGGTGTAAGTAAATACTTCACATCAAGGAGATCTTAACGAAGGGTGACAGAGGACGAGACCGTCGTCCAACCAGATCAGTTGATGCTGTATTGAGTTGTTCACAATATTAGCATTCACATTGCTCAACATGTTTCGCCATAATTAGCTTCGTCTGGAGCATTATAGTAAAGTATTCTGTATATTGCTGTAGAGAAAGAAAAACACAATAGCGTCAATTGTAGCTAATGAGGAGGGTATCATGGATCACATAGGGAGTGGATGGAGCATATAATGAGATAGAGAGTAAGCCATTGGAACTATAGCAACCAACGGTTAATGAATGTCTGGCTGACATCAACAAGCCATAGTAAGCATAGGTAAGGTGGCTCAAATCCAGCCTGTAACTTCATACAGTGGGTACATCCATATGCTCCTGTGTGAACGTCCAAAGATCCCTCCCCGGATGGGGAACCGCCGCCATATTAATTTGCGACCAGGCTCCACCCCCCTAACCATTATTTTACTAGTGACATAGTGGTGACTGTCTTGTACACAGTGATTGTTCCTCCTCTCAAGCCTCTGATTTACAGTCTGGAAACCAGGACTGGCATTTCATAATGTTTAAGGAAGACTGTCTCCACTGCAATATACAATTAATCTAAATTAAAGCCCTATGAGCCTGAAAAAGGAGCACGACTGCTGCTACATCCGCGGTGTGCATGCTTGAAAATGCATTGCACCAGGTTCAGTGACTTCACCACTCCTCGTGCTGTGCTCCACGAACACCACAACCCTCATTTCAGGATCCTTCTACGTCACAGGTGACTTCCTGGATGCGAACAGAGGAGAACAATGGCTGACGCTGGCATCTTGGAGGAAAGTCACTGATGACAGCTTGCTCCTGATGTGGCTTTCTTATTTTGACTCTAGGTGAGTTGCCATCTGTCTTACCCTCATTTAAACTTGTTTTATACTCCTACACTTAGAAGCGCCTCTCTCCTTCCTTTTTTTATAAATTAAATCCCTATTTGCTTATATAAGTAAGACTCAGAAGTGTCACAGAGAATAGGTATAGAACCTTTGTATGACCTGTGTTTAAAATTCAGTGAAAAGCTGTTTACTTTGATCTAAATAAAATGATTTATATAAATAAAATAATAGATTTAGAGTAGAGAATAATTAAAACCTCAGTTGTTTTTTTTCTGTCCCCTTGATAAGAATTTTCATCATTTTGTGTCCAAGTAAAAAAAGTAGAATTTAAAAAATATATATTGCCAAAGTGAGAGGAATTCCCCACTTAGAGAGTTGTCACCAGAATGGGGAATCCAATGAGGAAATTTTATCCCACTTCCTATTCTTGTTGGGATTTCCCATAATTCTCTGTCCTGGTGAAAATATTCACTATAGGGATAAAGAAAGGATGCTCTGACAAAGCTTCTAATTCTTAAAAAAAGGAACGTCTTGGAATTGATACATGTTTAGGTCATTAGAAAGTACCCCAGGACTATCCTGTTTTTATTACCAATTACTATTGTAAGAACTGTAAATGTTGTGTCTGGAATACTCTTTCATAAGATCTGGTTCCAGTGGCTACAACTGATTTATTTATATATATATATATATATATATATATATATATATATATATATATATATATATATATGTGTATATATGTATATATATATATATATATATATATATATATATATATATATATATATATATATATATATATATATATATATATATATATATATATATTTCAAAAGCTGAATGGTTTCCTAGAAGATACAATTTTATGGAAACTGATTGACTATCAGTATTGTAAATGCTCTTTATAGATTCAGAAACTGATTAAATGATTCATTTGTTAAACACCTATAGAGCCAATTACTCCAGATAATATCTTAATTTGGGTATCCTGGAAATTTTTAGGCTTCCCTTTGATGACCCCCAAAATGAAACTTGCAGTAACTATAATCCTGTATTTAGCCAGCAAAACCATAACACAGCCTTCCCTCTGAATAGATAAGGTGCACTCTATCTTTAGAAAGTTTAACCTATACTCACAGAGTCAGCTTAAAACATTTCAGAAAGTTTGGTGTGGATGGCTTTATAACTCTACTCTTGAATAGGGTTGAGCGGACACCTAGATGTCCGTGTTCGACGGGTTCGGCCGAACTTTAAAAAAAAGTCCGGGTCCGTGTCCCGGACTTTTACCGAACTTTTCCCGGACACCGAACCCCATTGAAGTCAATGGGGACCCGAACTTTAAGGCACTAAAATGGCTCTAAAACACCAAAGGAAAGGGCTAGAGTGCTGCAAATGGCAGCAAAACGTAATTAAGAGCATGGCAAGTGCTCTGCAAACAAATGTGGATAGGGAAATAACTTAAAACAACAAAAAAAAACAGAAAAATAAAACAATGTTCTTCTTCATCTCTGAAGGACGAGGCCCATATGGAGTAGGAGGGAGGTTGAGGTGGTGGTGGATGTGGCGGTGACATAGGCGTGCGCACAGGGTGTGCTGGGTGTGCCTGGGCACACCCTAATCACCTAGGGCACATAGCATTGCCAGTGAGGAGATGGGAAAGATCTCCCTGGGACCTGCTCTGCTCTATTTCTCCTTGCCTACAGGTACATGGCCCCGATACATTACTCTCCCTGCTGGCAAACACATGCATGTGTATTTCAACTTTGGGGTGCACACCTTAATGCAATAGGCTGCGCACACCTATGGGCGGTGTAGGTGGAAGCGGCGGTGGAGGAGGACCAGGGCCGGATTAACAGCATCATGGGCTTGGTGCTGAGGATTTTGAAGGGCCTTAAGGGCCGTGCCTTGCCATGCACCCAGAGGAGGAAGGGTGCAGCCATGCATGCCTAATTCAACATGGGATGCTGTCTCTGAAGCCCATAAACACATCCATGCATCGCCAACTGTCCCTCCTTGTCCGGCCTTCACGCTGTGTGGGGAGGTTCTGAGGGTGCTGCCTGGGGAAGCGAGCATAGAAGCCAGACTTCTGTGTTTACAAGTGACAGAAGAGCGGTAACAGTGAATATGGCCAACCCGGGGCCTATATAAAAGGTAGGGGCCTGGAGCTGCAGCTCCAATAGCCCCTACATTAATCTGGCCCTGAGGAGGAGGACGAGGTAGCCAACACTGCTTCTTTTCAAAAATTTTAAATGAGGGTACACCCCAAAAGAGTGAGAAAGAGCAAAAATGGAACAATGGGTGGGTAAGGTCGGTATCCATTGCTATTCTGCATAAGGTACGGAAAAGTCCCGTGGGATCCATGCCTGGTTCATTTTAATGAACGTGAGCTTGTCCACATTGTCTCTGGACAGGCGGCTGCGCTTGTCTGTTATAACGCCCCCAGCCGTGCTAAATACCCGTTCAGATAATACACTGGCTGCAGGGCACGCCAGCACCTCCAAGGCGTAAAGGGCAAGCTCAGGCCATGTGCCCAATTTGGAGACCCAGAAGTTGAAGGGGGCAGACCCGTCATTCACTACATGTAGGCGTGTGCACACATACTGCTCCACCATGTTGGTAAAATGCTGCCTCCTGCTAAGACGTTCCATCTGAGCTGCTGGTGCTGCTGTTTGTTGTGGCGTGCTGACAAAGCTTTTCCACATTTCGGCCATGCTAACCCTGCCTTCTGAGGTGCTGGCGGTGCCCTGGTTGCGTTGGCGACCTCCTCCTCCTCCTCCTCTGCCTTGTGCTTCCACTGTGGCCCCGCTGTCAGATGGGAATGCCAGCAGCATGGCGTCTACCAGCGTGCGCTTGTACTCGCGCATCTTGCGATCGCGCTCCAGTGAGTGAATTAAGGACGGTACGTTGTCCTTGTAACGGGGATCCAGCAGCGTGGCCACCCAGTAATCAGCACAAGTTAGAATGTGGGCAACTCGGCGGTCGTTGTGGAGACACTGCAGCATGTAATCGCTCATGTGTGCCAGGCTGCCCAGAGGCGACGAAAGGCTGTCCTCTGTGGGAGGTGTATCGTCCGTGTCCTCTGTATCCCCCCAGCCACGCACCAGTGATGGCCATGAGCTGGCCTGGGTGCCACCCTGCTGTGAACATGGTTCCATCTCCTCCTCCAGCTCCTCCTCCTCCTCATCCTCCTCATCCTCCAGAACTGTGCCCCTGCTGGACAATTGTGTCCCTGGCGTTTGCGTGTGCAGGAACCCACCCTCGGAGCCCCTTGCGAATGACTGCCCTGAAAGCCTTTGAAATGTTACCTCTTCATCCTCCTCCTCCTCCTCCTCATCCTGTGCCACATCCTCTTCCATCATCGCCCAAATTGTTTTTTCAAGGAGGCATAGAAGTGGGATAGTTAAGCTGAGAATGGCGTCATTGCCACTGGCCATGTTGGTGGAGTACCCAAAACAGCGCAACAAGGCACAATATATGCAAATGTCAAATATGCAAACTATGCCGCAATTTAATGTTTTTTACACCAAAAGGGTGTGTATTGAATAGCGGAATAGGATAAAAAACTGTGTATCTCACACGTACAAACACAGACTAGGCCCGATTAAATTTTTTCCTACCCTAAAGGGAGGATGAGGAAGAGGAGTATGGAACATGCAGCACCCTCAAATCTTCAGAAGTATGAGATGAACCCCAAAAACTTGGAAAGGTGGATCTCTCTCACACGTACCAACACAGACTATCCCCCAATTTAACTGATCCCCAAAGGTTTTTGATTAAATAGCGGAATAGAAAATATGATCCAAAAAAAGTGTATGTATATCACACGTACACAACCACACTAGGCCCCAATTACTATTGTTTGTACCCCTAAAAGGCTAGATGAGGAGTAGGGGGAGTATGGAACAGGCAGCACCCTCAAACCTTCAGAAGTATGAGATGAACCCCAACAACTTGGAAAGGTGGATCTCTCTCACACGTACCAACACAGACTATCCCCCAATTTAACTGATCCCCAAAGGTTTTTGATTAAATAGCGGAATAGAAAATATGATCCAAAAAAAGTGTATGTATATCACACGTACACAACCACACTAGGCCCCAATTACTATTGTTTGTACCCCTAAAAGGCTAGATGAGGAGTAGGGGGAGTATGGAACAGGCAGCACCCTCAAACCTTCAGAAGTATGAGATGAACCCCAACAACTTGGAAAGGTGGATCTCTCTCACACGTACCAACACAGACTATCCCCCAATTTAACTGATCCCCAAAGGTTTTTGATTAAATAGCGGAATAGAAAATATGATCCAAAAAAAGTGTATGTATATCACACGTACACAACCACACTGGGCCCCAATTACTATTGTTTGTACCCCTAAAAGGCTAGATGAGGAGTAGGGGGGGTATGGAACAGGCAGCACCCTCAAACCTTCAGAAGTATGAGATGAACCCCAACAACTTGGAAAGGTGGATCTCTCTCACACGTACCAACACAGACTATCCCCCAATTTAACTGATCCCCAAAGGTTTTTGATTAAATAGCGGAATAGAAAATATGATCCAAAAAAAGTGTATGTATATCACACGTACACAACCACACTAGGCCCCAATTACTATTGTTTGTACCCCTAAAAGGCTAGATGAGGAGTAGGGGGAGTATGGAACAGGCAGCACCCTCAAACCTTCAGAAGTATGAGATGAACCCCAACAACTTGGAAAGGTGGATCTCTCTCACACGTACCAACACAGACTATCCCCCAATTTAACTGATCCCCAAAGGTTTTTGATTAAATAGCGGAATAGAAAATATGATCCAAAAAAAGTGTATGTATATCACACGTACACAACCACACTAGGCCCCAATTACTATTGTTTGTACCCCTAAAAGGCTAGATGAGGAGTAGGGGGGGTATGGAACAGGCAGCACCCTCAAACCTTCAGAAGTATGAGATGAACCCCAACAACTTGGAAAGGTGGATCTCTCTCACACGTACCAACACAGACTATCCCCCAATTTAACTGATCCCCAAAGGTTTTTGATTAAATAGCGGAATAGAAAATATGATCCAAAAAAAGTGTATGTATATCACACGTACACAACCACACTAGGCCCCAATTACTATTGTTTGTACCCCTAAAAGGCTAGGAGTAGGGGGAGTATGGAACAGGCAGCACCCTCAAACCTTCAGAAGTATGAGATGAACCCCAACAACTTGGAAAGGTGGATCTCTCTCACACGTACCAACACAGACTATCCCCCAATTTAACTGATCCCCAAAGGTTTTTGATTAAACAGCGGAATAGAAAATATGATCCAAAAAAAGTGTATGTATATCACACGTACACAACCACACTAGGCCCCAATTACTATTGTTTGTACCCCTAAAAGGCTAGATGAGGAGTAGGGGGAGTATGGAACAGGCAGCACCCTCAAATCTTCAGAAGTATGAGATTGTGTTCACTGTACCCCACAAAGATTGAGTTCACTGCACCCCACAATGATTGTGTTCACTGCACCCCACAAAGATTGTGTTCACTGCACCTCACAAAGATTGTGTTCACTGTACCCCCCAAAGATTGTGTTCACTGCACCCCACAAAGATTCTGTTCACTGTACCCCACAAAGATTGTGTTCACTGCACCCTAAAAGGATGTTGTTCACTGCACCCCACAAAGATTGTGTTCACTGCACCCTAAAAGGATGTTGTTCACTGCACCCCAAAAAGATTGTGTTCACTGTACCCCCCCAAAGATTGTGTTCACTGCACCCCACAAAGATTGTGTTCACTGCACCCCAAAAAGATTGTGTTCACTGTACCCCCCAAAGATTGTGTTCACTGCACCCCAAAAAGATTGTGTTCACTGTACCCCCCAAAGATTGTGTTCACTGCACCCCACAAAGATTCTGTTCACTGTACCCCACAAAGATTGTGTTCACTGCACCCCAAAAAGATTGTGTTCACTGTACCCCCCCAAAGATTGTGTTCACTGCACCCCACAAAGATTCTGTTCACTGCACCCCACAAAGGATTTTGTTCACTGCACCCCAAAAAGATTGTGTTCACTGCACCCCAAAAAGGATTTTGATCACTGCACCCCAAAAAGGATGTTGTTCACTGCACCCCAAAAATGATTTTGTTCACTCCACCCCAAAAAGATTGTGTTCACTGCACCCCACAAAGATTGTGTTCACTGCACCCCAAAAAGATTGTGTTCACTGTACCCCCCAAAGATTGTGTTCACTGCACCCCACAAAGATTCTGTTCACTGTACCCCACAAAGATTGTGTTCACTGCACCCCAAAAAGATTGTGTTCACTGCACCCCAAAAAGGATGTTGTTCACTGCACCCCAAAAAGGATGTTGTTCACTCCACCCCAAAAAGATTGTGTTCACTGCACCCCACAAAGATTGTGTTCACTGCACCCCAAAAAGATTGTGTTCACTGCACCCCAAAAATGATTTTGTTCACTGCACCCCAAAAAGGATTTTGTTCACTGCACCCCAAAAAGGATGTTGTTCACTCCACCCCAAAAAGATTGTGTTCACTGCACCCCAAAAAGATTGTGTTCACTGCACCCCACAAAGGATTTTGTTCACTGCACCCCAAAAAGATTGTGTTCACTGCACCCCAAAAAGGATGTTGTTCACTGCACCCCAAAAAGGATTTTGTTCACTGCACCCCAAAAAGATTGTGTTCACTGCACCCCACAAAGGATTTTGTTCACTGCACCCCACAAAGATTGTGTTCACTGCACACCAAAAAGGATTGTGTTCACTGCACCCCAAAAAGATTTTGTTCACTGCACCCCAAAAAGATTGTGTTCACTGCAGCCCAAAAAGATTGTGTTCACTGCAGCCCAAAAAGATTGTGTTCACTGCAGCCCAAAAAGATTGTGTTCACTGCAGCTCACACACAGAAAAATGGATGTGGATCACTGACACCTGCCTATCTCCAATCCCACACCACACAGCAATATCGATTGTAGTTTGTAGAACACAGTTTCCCTAAAATTCAGCAGACTCTGTCCCTAACAGGATTGAGAAGAGATCGTAGATCAGGATTGAGTGCAGATTCACCCCACCCCCCACACAGCAATATCGATTGTAGTTTGTAGAAGACACTGACCCTATAATTCAGCAGACTCTATCCCTAAAATGCCTACAACTCGCCCTGCCTAAACACTCCGACCTGTCCCTCAATTCTATCCGGACACAAATGGTTTTTTCCTGCCTATCTTTCCCTAATCAGCAGCCAGCACGTTGATGTGTGCTCTGTCCCTTAGCTAAGCAGCAGAATGACGCTGCTGCGGCGGCTGCCTCGAACTTATAAAGACTTGGTCACATGCTTCAGACGGCCAATCACAGCTACTAAGACATTTGCAGGCATGGCTGGGATGGCTTAAGGCACACCAGTTAAACGATTGTTGATTGGCTGTTGAAAGCCCGCCATGAAAAGAGCGCCAAAGCATGCAAAACCCGGAAATAAAACGACCGAACACGGATTTTTACCCGAACATACAGTAAAGTGTCCGTGTCCGTGTTCGGGTAAAAAAAATCCAATTTATTGTATGTATTCACAACATAGTGTCCCATTGTTTTTCATATACGGTAATTGCATTGTAGCTGTATTCTGCATGTTTTCTGCAAACTATGGGGTTGAATTATTAAAGGCAAATAGACTGTGCACTCTGCAAGTGCAGTTGCTCCAGAGCGTTTATTATATTTATTTATTTATTTTTTTATTATTTATTATACGAGTTAAAGCTTCACTTTGCCAAGAATACCCAATCACATGCAAGAAAAATAAAAAAAATAAAACTGTTTTTTTTTTTTTTGCTTGCACATGATTGGATGATGGAAGTCAGCAGAGCTTTTGCTTATTTACTAAGCTCTGGCATAACTGTTCTTGCAGAGTGCAACTGAAGTTTACAAAGCACACAGTCTATTTGTCTTTAGTAAATGAACACCTATATTTTTTTTTTCCAAACAACTTTATTTCGATTAGCAAATTAGAGAATACAAGGTTTGGCAACATTTCTGAAATAACAATATAAAAGTAATATTTTTTTTATTAAGAATACTGTAGATCAAAAGCTGTTTTTTTTTAATGTAATGTAAGCATTTTTTGTTTTGTTTTGTTCCTTCTATCTTCGGTCAAACAATGCTATGGAAAAACTGAAGAACATTTTTCATATTAATCTCTTGATGAAAAAAAAAAATCTAAAATTAAATGTTTAACATTCATCTAGAAATTCTACTCTTATTGTCTTGTGATTTCTGTATATTAAAAAAAAATAAATAACAATTGTTGTTCTATCCCCTTAAATTCATATTTAGTCTTTCTTAGAAACATTCACATTTTTTATGGTGATATAGTCCTCAAATCTTGTGAAAGAACTGGGATGACACTCCACATGCTACGTTGTGTCCAACTGTGCATCTAGTTGCTCACCAACCCCTTATCCGAACAATAGGGCCTCCCATACATGAGGTCCTCTTAGATATCACCCTCATTGAGATTCACTACAATTTCAACAGTGCAAAATAGCGAGGAAATAAAAAACATTGGATATTGTATTACCATTTAAAAACTGCCAGTTTATTAAAACAATGTGGGTGCTCACAAACAACTTCACAGAAAGAGCACAATAACACATTTCTTGGACCAGCGTGCAAGATGGCATCACTACCAAGCCCTACCCAATGCATTTTTTCACAACAGGTGTTATCAGGGGGCTCCAAATATAGACATTTGGTGTAACAAAATGCATCAGGTGGGCTGAGTGTGTGTTTTTATGCTGTCTCTGTGAAGTTGTTGTGTTTACCCTCATGGTGTTAATACATTGGTGGCTTTTAAATGGTAATACACTGCTCAGTATGTTTATTTTGCCCTATGTGCTCTGGAATAGTTTGTACCGCTAAGAGTGTGGTGGACCTTAGTGAAGGCATTCTTAGAAGGCCATGCAATACCTAGGGAGAGAGTTTCTATAGTCAAGGCGAGATATAAGGAGTGATTTAGTAGCGTTGTAGTGTCATTAGTTAACTAGTTGACCTCCATAAGATTTACTCCCTTTCATGACCAGGCCATTTTCTGCTTTTTGGCACTGTGTTACTTTTTTTTTTTAAACATGTTTTATTGTATTTTCCAAAATACAAAGTGACAAGAACATAGATAGCAGAACCCTGGGGGAATTCCCCGTTGAACATTAAAAATAAACAAATCCAAAGTTAAAAGGAGACGGGGGGAAGGTTGGGTAGGAGGAGAAGGAAAGAGGAGGGGAGAGAGAAAGTATAGGTGGGATAGGGGAGGAGGGGATAGAACCCCAGTTGAGGTCTTACATGGGAAGAACTATCAAATAGCTCATTAGGTGGTAAACACACATTTACTGTAGAAGAGGGTAATAGATTAGATGAGTTTAAATGGAATTATATAAATTATAGCTGATGGTTAACACAGAGGGGGGATCAGCTACACGTATTGAGACACAGGATCTAAAGAGTAGAACAAAGGCCTAAGGGTGGAAGTGACCATTGAGGTTACTTGGAGGAGGTCATGGTCAATCTCTTTTGAGAGAATTGTTGGGAAGGGGAGGGGGGAGGTGGAGGATTGGTCTCACCCATTGTCAGGTGGGAAGAGTGTCATGGGAGAAATGTCCGCAGAGTGTAGAATCATGGTCAAGTAAGGTTCCCATTTGTTATATAAGAGAGTGATTGCAAGTGTAGAGTAACATGTCGGTTTTCTTTGAGAAGAAGGCTGGTGATTTCAGTTTTCACCTCAGAGATGGTAGTGGTGATGGTGGAGGTCCATTGTTTGAGGATGGCTCTCCTAGCCACATGTGGAGAGCCAAGCTTGTCGAGTCCTACAATCAGAGATTGTAGCTTTGTATATCCTGGGGGGGATCCTTCCAAGAAGCCAAATAGCAGGGGAAAGGGATGTTTACACAGTTGATACCAGTTACCATGGCTGCAAAATTTTCTAATTGGTCCCAGAAATGAGAGATGAGAGGGCAATGCCACAGTCTGTGAAACTCATTTGGTCTGTGTTGGTGGCACCATGGACACTGCATAAATTGGAGTTGCTGCTCCCTCCAGAACTCATTGGTGATGAAGGCGCAAGTGGTGTTTTAACCCGTTAGGATGTAATCTCTTGTCTCTGGGAGGATAGGCTCTTCATTCCATGGGGAAGTTGGGCCTGGATGGAGAGGCTAAGGGTTTGAGATTTTGAGGAGGTCGTAATCCAAGAGGGTGTCCAGTAAGGAGGTGCGAAAATGTGTGCCCCTATCAGGTCATAGGCTGACTGCAAAGTTGTTTGCTTGGTGCACATATAGGAACTGGTAGGCAGGTAGGTTGTATTGCGATTGCAGTACTGGAAAGGGGATGGCTTTGCCAGTGGAGGTGTTACAATTTTTTACCATTTTTGTGAGCCCAAGGGAGGCCCATGAAGAAGGCTGCGCATTGCCACATTTTTGCAAAAAGAGTGTGACCAGTTATTGGAAGCTGTCGTGATTTAAAAGGGAAAAGCCCCAATTATTTCCTGATCTCTCTCCAAGCTATTAAGGTATCATGTAACAGTAAATTTTGTTTTAAGGGTGGAGGGAGGGAATTTGTTTTGAAGTGCAATAAAGTGGACAGTCAACATGGGTCTACCATCTGGGACTCTAAATCATAGTTGGAGTATCTGGGTTCCCCTGACAACCAGTTGGGTCTCGGCTGCCTAGGTTTCCCATATTATTGCTCTTTCTACTGTCAGCTGTTTGTATGCACGTCAACTGCATTTAATCTTTCACTGTTTATGTATACCCAGAGGTTTTTCATTGGTTTTAATATCCTTCATGTATAATAAAATTTGTATTTTTGAGAATTCTTTTTTCTCTCTATCTTGATTATAGTTTCTCCAACTATTTTTTCCTATCCTACTTTTTTCATTTATTGCCCTTCAAAGTCCCGTTCAGAGGGAATTTTGTTCTATATACTAGTTTTGGGATGTGGGCAGACATTTAACTAATTGGCTCCAGTTAAGGCAGTTGCTGACAACCAGTCCAAACCCACCCTGTGGAGGCAAAACAAATTGTAGATTTGAACATTTGGTAGATTTGTGCCCCCCACACATTTGGGGAGGAATAACTTTTGAAGAGACATGCTGGGGCAGTGTCCATGCCATAGGAAATCTGAAAGAGCCCTGTGGAGAGTCTGGATGTTATTATGCTGCAATAGGAGGGGGGTGGTTTGAAGTGGGTAGAGGAGTTTGGAGAAACGAACCATCGTGAATAAATTACATCTGCCGAGTAGGGAAAGGGGTAGGTCTGACCAGTTTTCTGAATCCCTGATGATTTTGGAAAAAATTGGGGGGTAATCAAGGTGGTAGAGGGAGGAGGGTGACTTTCCTATTTTTATACCAAGGTAGGTGATGTGAGTTTTAGCAACTGAAAAGGTGGATTGAGCTGTCCAAGGGGGTAGATGGGTGTGGTATAGGCGCAAAACTTTGTCCTGAGCAGGCCTGAAACCGTGTGAAAATTTCCTGGATATGGGACATGTCGGACTTGGGTTTGAGGCAAGGATTAAAATATCATCAGTAAAGAGGGCTGTACGGACTTCCTGTTGACCGACCATGACTCAGTGAAGATTGGAATGGAAAAAGAAGGAAGCATGACAGGGGCTCAAGAGCCAGATTAAAAAGAAGAGGAGACAAGGGGCATCCCTGTCTGGTTCTTTTATGAAGGGGGAAGCTATTGTAAATATCACCTGCATCTACTACATTTGCGGATGGGGCGGAATACATGGTGTAGATCAGGTGAGGGAAGGGGGCCATCAAAACTGAACTTCTGGAGAGCCAGCCACAGCCAGTGAAAGCTGACATTATCAAAGCCTTTCTCAGCGTCTAAAGTGATAACGGCTAGGTCACTGGTGGGGTTGGCTCTTGCTTGTTCTAGGACGGAGGGACTTTATGGATGTTGGATGTGGCTGTTCATCCAAGAGTATAGCCAGCTCGAGAAGGGAGGATTAGCAATGGCATGGTTAATTTTAACATGTTGGCCATGACTTTGGATAGAATCTTCGAGTCCAGATTGAGAAGGGAGATTGGGCGGTAAGAGCCTGGCTCCTTTGGGTCTTTACCTTTTTTTGGGATTTAATGAAGTCTTGAAAGCCTGAGGGAAGGTATTGTCCCCTGTCTAAAATAGCTTTGTAGATGGATGCAAGGGTTGGAGCGATTAGGTCTGCTGAGATTTTAAAAAATTCTGAGGTGTATCAGTCTGGGCCCGGAGATTTGCCTGGAGCCAGCAAAGCTATCGCAGACATCACATCTGAGGCAGTAATCAGGGCGTTTAGTTGATCTAGAAGCAAGGGGTCTATCCAGGGGAGCGGGACCTCATCAAGAAAGGCCTGGGCTGTTGTGGCAACAATAGGAACAGGGCCATACAGGTCAGCATAAAATCGTGCTAGAATTGATATCCTTGGAGGAGGAAGATATCACACTGCTCGGGTTTTTCAGGGCGGAAATGTGAGCAGGGGTGTAAGGTCCGCTACATAGATGAGTTAAAAGTTTACCCACCTTGTTGTCATATTTCGTGAATTCCAGGTCCAAAAGCGATTGGTGGAATCGCTCCTGAGCCTCCGCCCACAGGTTGATTTGGTTTTTCGCCTCTTTCCATGCCTCCCTATTCTCTGGATAGTTTTGTAGTGTGAGACGGTTTTGGACCATACAAAGGTTATCTCTAACTGTATGATACTGTCTGTTGACAATCTTTTTGTATGCTGCAGAGAAGGCTATGATCTTGCCCCGTAGCACAGCTTTCCCTGTATCCCAGATAAGGTTGGGGTTCATAACATGCCCTGCGTTAGTTTCTGTATATTCAGCCCAGGTTTTCTTGATGACATCCAAGAGATTCTGGTTGCTGGATAGGTGTGATGGGAATCACCAGGTTCTAGCTGTGCTAGGGGGGCACCAAATCCACTGAAATAAAAGAGATTGGGGCGTGATCCGAGATTGCAATCTCCGATATAAGGGGATCTGTGGTGAACTTTAGAAGAACAGGATTGCAAAAGAGATTGCAAAAGTCTATCCTGGATAAACTATTGTGGGGAGGAGAAAAAAAGGTGTACTCTTTAACGACGGTATTTGCAAGCCGCCATAGGTCAACTAGTTGAAGGCCTTTGACAAATTGCTTTAGTGGAGTATTGGGGGGGGGGGGGAGTCTGATTGGGCTAAGAAAGGGCATAGTCTGAAGATGGTTGAGGAGGCAGAATAAAGACTGTACAATGACAAAACTAATGCTATCAAATAAGCTGAACCTGTGATTACTTTGAATATCTAATTGTATTTTTTTTAAGTTACCTTGTACGTGATTGGGTATTTAAAATGAACAGAGGTTCACATTATTTAACAACATTGTGTGAAAAGCGAACCCTAACTTGCTCAGTATCTTCCCCCCTGCATAGCAGATAAGCAGTCCAGCGTTGGGTACCAGTTCTCAGAAAGGATGTTCTAGAACTAGAAAGAATCTAGAGAAAGTGAAATTAATTATTAAAGGCCATGGAGGAGATCAGTTATGAGGAAATGGTACCTAAACTGAACCTGTTGATTATTTATTTATTCATTTATTTTCTTTTTCAAATATTTATTTGATTACTTATTTTTATAATAATCTACATCACTATAAACTGTAAAGACAAATGTAGCAACATTTCAGGAGAGGGCAACTGGAGGATTAATGTTCCATAGATTCCTTCATTCTTTATTATTCTCACCATTTTTGTTTAATTTCTTTTGTCCTTAAATCTTTTTTCAATGACTCTACTTTCAAGTTTTTAAGTTTATCTTTTCAAGTTTGAGTGAATGTATTTAAGTTACTTACTTATCCGTAGAGCAAAGTTGTGTGTCAATGAAGGATAAACAAATTTAGAAGATTATTTATTTTCTATAGAGATTAATTTTCCTGAGAAGCCATGTTTTAGGGGAATAAAGTGCTAATATACACTCCTGTGTGATCTGGAGATGTCAGGGGAAATTTCTGTATTATAAATACATCTATGGACGGCTAACACAACTGTATTGTGACCAGACACGTCACACAGATTTCCTATTTCCTATTATGTTAATGTAATGTGTCTGTAACGTTTCTGCACATTTGATCTTCTGCCACTCAATTGGCTTTTCCAAAGGAGATCCCTCCACCACTCTTGCATCAGAATTTATTTCTGCTAGGGCTATTAGATAAAAAATTCTGGAAAAAGGACGAAATAATGAAAATTCACTATTTTACTGTCCTGAAATTGCACAGGTATTTTTTTTAAATTATTTTGTAAATATCAGTCATAATTTTTAATAAAGCTTATTCAGCCGAAATCATTTTTTTTTTTTTTTTGTACTAAAACTAAGTACAAAAAAAAGGACTAAAAAGACTCATTTCATTAATTTATCATTCCCTTGTCCATTGTGTGTGTTTTTGTTTATGGGGGTTTTCTTTTGGCAGTTACACCAGTGCCCTCCTTTTTTGGGCTTTTGTACATTTGTTAATGCCCTTTACAGATCTTTTTTTTTTTTTTTTTAGTTACTCATATATTTTTTTTTAGTTCGTTTGATCCATATGTTTCAAATATTGTTTTTTTCTTAATAATATAGCAAACTTTGGGGCCATCATAACATGTCCTTTTTAGTGCGGAGCACATAAACAGGCACATTTACTATCAGGTCCAAGTTGATAAATGCAATGACATTTCACATGTTATAAGCTCACCTATGTCTTAGATTGATACAAATGTAATTAATTAATCTATTTAATTGATTTTAATAGGATTTCCTTGATTGGATATTTCAATGATTCTGTTATTATAGAAAGAAGTATGTATACAGTGAGGGGGTCATGTCACTCCCAAATTCCACTATGGGGAGATTTACTACAACTGATGCACTCAGAATCTGGTGCAGCTGTGCACAGTAACCAATCAGCTTCTAACTTTAGCTTGTGCAATTAAGCTTTGGCCTAGAAGCTAAGCATGAGAAGTGTCTTAAAAAATGGACCTGTGGACCCTTCAATACTACCAGCCAGTTCAGGGCCGCTGATAGGGGGGGACCACCAGCCCTCTTGTAGGGGGCCCGAGCACACAGGGGGCCCACACTGAGAGGGGGATTAGTGATGGACAACAAAAACAGAAATACTCCTCCAGCACCTGAATCTGATCTGTCCCCCTCCCTGCTATCAAATTTTATCTGTTGAGAAAGAGACAGTTGTCCCTCACTAACTCCCCTCCCTTGTGTGGCCCCCCCCCCTCCCAGCACTGGCACTAATATTATCTCTGCTCAGGAGTTTATTTGTAAATTGTCACTTTGTTTCTCTCTCTCTGTCTCTCTGATCACTGAGCTCCAACTGCCCAGCCTGTATATTTTTCTCCTCTCATCATCATTTTTATTTAACATCGTTTTTTTTATTTTTAGATTAAGCAGGAATTATGTGAGTTATGTTATATTTGCGTCTGCTAATAGTGATTTTGTTGTGATTTGAGCTAAATATATCTTTAATATTTTCTTGGGGGGGGGCCCTGCCAGGTAGTCTGTATGGGGCCCCGCAATTTCTAACAGCAGCCCTGAGCCAGTTGTATATTGCTTTGAGCGCTGAGGTCCTGGGTTTCTGATTTTGGTGCTCCTAAGGTTTTTCTTTTTTTTTTTTTTTTCCCTAACCTGATGTTTTTCTTCCACTTTCCTCACCCCCCCCCCCCTTTTTTTCCTCCCTCTACTTTTCTGGGCTCTTCCATAGGAAAGATTTCTACTACGCATTTGTTTTTGCATACATGAACTCTATATATAAGTATATCATCTACTAGTGCCCACCTCTCTGGTATAGGCGCACTGCTTTAATTTTTAATTATTTTTTTTTCATCTTAATTGTTTTAATGTTATAGCATGGCTAATGTACTGTTTGACATGCTAAATGTTTGTTACTTTTTTTTTTTTTTTTTTTTCTACTTGTACAACTGCTACCAATTTCCAATCATTGACATTATGCAGTGGCGTCTCCAGCTTTCATATTTAGGGGGGGCACAGGGCCAAAAGTAGGGGGGCCAACTATAAAATGCAATTTATATATATATATATATATATATATATATATATACACTATCTATCTAAAATAGAATGCATGAAACATGAAATATTACTGACAATGGATATTAAAAGCATAAACATTAAATGACAATGTGGACTGACACGCTGACAGAATTTTACAGCTGGACATAGCAAACTTACAGACATGTATTATACATGTTTGCCATGTTCAACTGTAAAGTTCTGTCAGCGGATCAGTCCACATTGTCATTTTCAGGGGCGTGAGGGTGGTACGAGAAAGGAAATGTGCAGTGGACTCACTGCTCCACTTACCTGCCACCTCTAAAACCGATGTCCCCGGGCCTGCTCCTTGCGTGCTACGGCTGTGTCTGGCGTGCTGCTGCCTCGCCTTACCGGTGACTCCACTGATGTTGTCCACACACTCTGGGCCTTCAATAGCATAAAACATGAAACATTTGTGAAAAATTGGCCAAAGACATAAACATGAAATATTCCTGACAATGGGCATCAGTCACAAATATTTCATGTTTATATATTTGAAGGCCCAGAGCTTGCGGGCAGCATTAGCGGAGTCACCTCACTGTAAGGCGAGGCAGCAGTACGCAGCAATGGAACCAGTCACAGTGAGCCAGAACACAAGGAGCAGGCCCGGGGACATCAGTTTTAGAGGTGGCACTCGCACTAGTGGAGCAGTTCAGCTCAGCTGTAAAATAAATTCTGTCAGCATGTCAGCCCACATTGTCATTTTCAGGGGTGAGGGTGGTATGAGATGCAAATGTGCAGTGGACTCAATGTGAGTCCATTGCACATTTGCATCTCATACCACCCTCACCCCTGAAAATGAAAATGTGGGCTGACACGCTGACAGAATTTTACAGCATTGTTCAGCTGTAAAATTCTGTCAGCTTGGCAAGTCAAGCACTGTCCCTCCACATTGACAATTGTTGGATGTGCTCGAGGGTGGTAAAATGCATTACAAATGGCTGGGCATTGACTCACCTCCCAGGCAGAGTGCCACCTCTAAGCCGATGCCGGCCTGCGGCTGCTCCTGGTGTCCTGCTGCTGCAGTGCTGATGGCTGCTGGCCTGGCTGGCTCCTCAGTCGGCTCCTCACCTCAGTCACTCCTCCTGCGTGCTCCACTGCTCCTCAGTCTGAAAGAATCATCCACTCCTCCTCTGCAGTGCTTGGCCTTGGCTTGCTCTTGCTGAGACTCACTGCTGCTGGGCTGGTCTTAGGCCTTAATGCCTATGCTTGCTGGCTGCCAGTCCACTTCACTCAGACTCCAGAGAGATGCCTGGCGTCTGTGTCTTGCCTTCGGCCACATCGCGGCCTCTGCCTCACCTTCTGGTCAGTGGTCCCGAGCCGACTCCCGACCGTCCCCGTCCCGGACAGTGACTCCCGGTCCCCGACAGGACAGACACAATGTGGACTGTGGTCACACACTGGACAGCCCGCGCCCGCCCCCAGTCACGCCACTCCCATGTGCACTTTCGGCCAGGCTGGGGCGGGCTGGTGCGCATCTCTCCCTGACGTCATGCCGCTCGGCTGTGCACCGCCCCCTCCGCTCGCTCGTCGGGGCGCCGCCGGTCCGCCCAGCCCGCTCGCCGTCACAATTTTGTGACAGTGTCAGTATTGTGCTCATAATTAATTGGGGGGGCACATGGGGGGGCACAGACTAATTTTGGAGGGGCCATGGCCCCCTCTGGCCCCACCCTAGTGACGCCACTGACATTATGTTCCTTTCTGTATTCCCAACTGCAGTTGCATGCTGTTCTAATAAAAATGTATTGAAAAAAAAAAAAAAACATGGAAGCTGGTTTTTATGCAGAGTTGCACCAGATTTAGTTGATGCCTGCTCTCCAGTTTTAGTAAATAACCTCCTAGGTATCATTTTCTGCATGAACTGCTAAGTCGAAAAAACAATGAAATAAATATTTGCACATGCTACAAGGGTTTGTATTAATATTTGTACAACTTTGTGGAGGGGTTATCTATTTCAATATGACTCCTAACAAATATTGCAGCATTTATTCATACTTATATATAAACA